>NC_069502.1:1173841607-1173871607 GCF_027579735.1 Bombina bombina | reverse complement strand
CACGCCACTTGTAATGGCTGGTTAATTATCAGGCACCTGCAAATGGGCAAATTTGTCTGCTTGCGGGCTCGCAATAATTTAGAGCTCCACTTCAAATCTAGACCTAAATGTTTAATGATGTGTAGTAAAAAAAGCCCTTTGCAGGGGTTAAACACATATTTATTTGCAAGCAACGTTATAACATTTTGGTTTTGCACATTTATGTCAATTTAACTAAACAATTCAGCCTGGGTACGTCTATTTTGTAGTTACTTATCACCATGAACGTTAGATAACCAATATCTATCAGGAAGAATTGTGAGATAAATATATTTGGCTTTCTATATTGTTTGCTTTTTAATTATTTCAGAGTAAAATATTTCTATGTGACCACTAAAAACTCTCCACAAACCAGTAAACTTGGCAGTGGTACAATGACATATTGCTTTGTCTGCTGTGTTCCTATTAAGGACTAAAAGACATATTCGCCGTCCGCTGTAGATATATTAAAAATGTGCTGTGAATTTCACTATAAATTTAACAAACTATTCTCTTCTGTGAAGTGAAATGACTTGATAACTAATGTGAAGAAAAATGTTCCTGAAATAAAAATCCAATTTGTAGTCCATCAACGCCAATACAGGCAAGCTCTGAGAAGTTGTACCTATTGCATGTAGAAAACTGATATTATTTCATGTTCTTGGATTTTCTCAATTAACCTCTTTATTTCCAGAGTCTTAAAGGGACACTGAACCCAATTTTTTTCTTTTGTGATTCAGATAGAGCATGCAATTTTAAGCAACTTTCTAATTTACTCATATTATCAATTTTTCTTCATTCTCTTGCTATCTTTATTTGGAAAAAAAAATAAGGCATCTAAGCTATTTTTGGTTCAGGGAATGGACAGCACTTGTTTATTAGTGGATTAATTTATCCACCAATCAGCAAGAACAACCCAGGTTGTTCACCAAAAATGGGACGACATCTAAACTTAGAATTCTTGCTTTTTAAATAAAGATACCAAGAGAATGAAGACAATTTGATAATAGGAGTAAATTAGAAAGTTGCTTAAAATTGCATGCTCTATCTGAATCATGAAAGAAAAAAATTAGGTTCAGTGTCCTTTTAAAGGGATATAAAACTCAAACTTTGCTTTCATGATTTGGATAGAGCATGTCATTTTTAAAAACTTTCTCATTTATTTCTATTATTCATTTTTCTTTTGGTGTCTTTTGTTGAAAAGCAGGGAAGTAAGCTTAGAAGACAGCACATATCTGGAACACTATATGGCAGTAGTTTTGCAAGAATGTTATTCATTTGCAAGAGCAGTAGAGGGCAGCACTGGCATTTACTGCTCCAGTTGCCTACCTAGGTATCTCTTCAACCCAGAATATCATGGGAAGGAAGCAAATTTGATAATAGAAGTAAACTGGATTTTGTTTTTAAATTGTATGCTCTGTCTGAATCACAAGATATTTTTTTGGGGTTTCATATCCAAATGTTTAAATGTATATTTCTGGGCACACTTGAAATAGCCAGAGTAAAACAGACAGAATTTTATTTTATTATGGCATACAGCAGTGGCGTCACTAGGGGGGTGCGGGCCACACCCGGGTGACACCCTCCAGGGGCTGACACCACCAGAAAAAAAAAGTTTTTTTTTAAATTTTATTGAAATTCAAAGAAATACAATGTAGAGATGCATATAATTTTTTATTAGAGGGGCCAGCAGTTGTGAACCTTAGTGGGACTGGGGAAGTTGTAGACACTGAGGCCTAGATTTGGAGTTCGGCGGTAGCCGTCAAAACCAGCGTTAGAGGCTCCTAACGCTGGTTTTGGCCGCCCGCTGGTATTTGGAGTCAGTGATTAAAGGGTCTAACGCTCACTTTTCAGCCGCGACTTTTCCATACCGCAGATCCCCCTACGCCATTTGCGTATCCTATCTTTTCAATGGGATCTTTCTAACGCTGGTATTTAGAGTCGTTTCTGAAGTGAGCGTTAGAGCTCTAACGACAAAATTCCAGCCGCCTGAAAATAGCAGGAGTTAAGAGCTTTCTGGCTAACGCCGGTTCATAAGGCTCTTAACTACTGTACCCTAAAGTACACTAACACCCATAAACTACCTATGTACCCCTAAACCGAGCTCCCCCCACATCGCCGCCACTCGATTAAAATTTTTAAACCCTAATCTGCCGACCGCCACCTACGTTATACTTATGTACCCCTAATCTGCTGCCCCTAACCCCGCCGACCCCTGTATTACATTTATTAACCCCTAACCTGCCCCCCACAACGTCGCCGCCAGCTACTTAAAATAATTAACCCCTAATCTTCCGACCGCAAAGCGCCGCCACCTACGTTATCCCTATGTACCCCTAATCTGCTACCCCTAACACCGCCGACCCCTATATTATATTTATTAACCCCTAATCTGCCCCCCTCAACGTCGCCGACACCTGCCTACACTTATTAACCCCTAATCTGCCGAGCGGACCTGAACGCTACTATAATAAAGTTATTAACCCCTAACCCGCCTCACTAACCCTATCATAAATAGTATTAACCCCTAATCTGCCCTCCCTAACATCGCCGACACCTACCTTCAATTATTAACCCCTAATCTGACGACCGGAGCTCACCGCTATTCTAATAAATTGATTAACCCCTAAAGCTAAGTCTAACCCTAACACTAACACCCCCCTAACTTAAATATAATTTACATCTAACGAAATTAATTAACTCTTATTAAATAAATGATTCCTATTTAAAGCTAAATACTTACCTGTAAAATAAATCCTAATATAGCTACAATATAAATTATAATTATATTATAGCTATTTTAGGATTAATATTTATTTTACAGGCAACTTTTTAATTATTTTAACCAGGTACAATAGCTATTAAATAGTTAAGAACTATTTAATAGTTACCTAGTTAAAATAATAACAAAATTACCTGTAAAATAAATCCTAACCTAAGATATAATTAAACCTAACACTACCCTATCAATAAATTAATTAAATAAACTACCTACAATTACCTACAATTAACCTAACACTACACTATCAATAAATTAATTAAACACAATTCCTACAAATAAATACAATTAAATAAACTAGCTAAAGTACAAAAAATAAAAAAGAACTAAGTTACAAAAAATAATAAAATATTTACAAACATAAGAAAAATATTACAACAATTTTAAACTAATTACACCTACTCTAAGCCCCCTAATAAAATAACAAAGCCCCCCAAAATAAAAAATTCCCTACCCTATTCTAAATTTAAAAAGTTACAAGCTCTTTTACCTTACCAGCCCTGAACAGGGCCCTTTGCGGGGCATGCCCCAAGGATTTCAGCTCTTTTGCCTGTAAAAAAAAACATACCATACCCCCCCCCAACATTACAACCCACCACCCACATACCCCTAATCTAACCAAAACCCCCCTTAAATAAACCTAACACTAAGCCCCTGAAGATCTTCCTACCTTGTCTTCACCATACCAGGTTCACCGATCCGTCCTGGCTCCAACATCTTCATCCAACCCAAGCGGGGGTTGGCGATCCATCATCCGGTGCTGAAGAGGTCCAGAAGAGGCTCCAAAGTCTTCCTCCTATCCGGCAAGAAGAGGACATCCGGACCGGCAAACATCTTCTCCAAGCGGCATCTTCAATCTTCTTCCATCCGGTGCGGAGCGGGTCCATCTTGAAGCAGGCGACGCGGATCCATCCTCTTCTTCCGTTGTCTCCCGACGAATGACGGTTCCTTTAAGGGACGTCATCCAAGATGGCGTCCCTCGAATTCCGATTGGCTGATAGGATTCTATCAGCCAATCGGACTTAAGGTAGGAATTTTCTGATTGGCTGATGGAATCAGCCAATCAGAATCAAGTTCAATCCGATTGGCTGATCCAATCAGCCAATCAGATTGAGCTCGCATTCTATTGGCTGATCGGAACAGCCAATAGAATGCGAGCTCAATCTGATTGGCTGATTGGATCAGCCAATCGGATTGAACTTGATTCTGATTGGCTGATTCCATCAGCCAATCAGAAAATTCCTACCTTAAGTCCGATTGGCTGATAGAATCCTATCAGCCAATCGGAATTCGAGGGACGCCATCTTGGATGACGTCCCTTAAAGGAACCGTCATTCGTCGGGAGACAACGGAAGAAGAGGATGGATCCGCGTCGCCTGCTTCAAGATGGACCCGCTCCGCACCGGATGGAAGAAGATTGAAGATGCCGCTTGGAGAAGATGTTTGCCGGTCCGGATGTCCTCTTCTTGCCGGATAGGAGGAAGACTTTGGAGCCTCTTCTGGACCTCTTCAGCACCGGATGATGGATCGCCAACCCCCGCTTGGGTTGGATGAAGATGTTGGAGCCAGGACGGATCGGTGAACCTGGTATGGTGAAGACAAGGTAGGAAGATCTTCAGGGGCTTAGTGTTAGGTTTATTTAAGGGGGGTTTGGGTTAGATTAGGGGTATGTGGGTGGTGGGTTGTAATGTTGGGGGGGGGGTATGGTATGTTTTTTTTTACAGGCAAAAGAGCTGAAATCCTTGGGGCATGCCCCGCAAAGGGCCCTGTTCAGGGCTGGTAAGGTAAAAGAGCTTGTAACTTTTTAAATTTAGAATAGGGTAGGGAATTTTTTATTTTGGGGGGCTTTGTTATTTTATTAGGGGGCTTAGAGTAGGTGTAATTAGTTTAAAATTGTTGTAATAATTTTCTTATGTTTGTAAATATTTTATTATTTTTTGTAACTTAGTTCTTTTTTATTTTTTGTACTTTAGCTAGTTTATTTAATTGTATTTATTTGTAGGAATTGTGTTTAATTAATTTATTGATAGTGTAGTGTTAGGTTAATTGTAGGTAATTGTAGGTAGTTTATTTAATTAATTTATTGATAGGGTAGTGTTAGGTTTAATTATATCTTAGGTTAGGATTTATTTTACAGGTAATTTTGTTATTATTTTAACTAGGTAACTATTAAATAGTTCTTAACTATTTAATAGCTATTGTACCTGGTTAAAATAATTAAAAAGTTGCCTGTAAAATAAATATTAATCCTAAAATAGCTATAATATAATTATAATTTATATTGTAGCTATATTAGGATTTATTTTACAGGTAAGTATTTAGCTTTAAATAGGAATCATTTATTTAATAAGAGTTAATTAATTTCGTTAGATGTAAATTATATTTAATTTAGGGGGGTGTTAGTATTAGGGTTAGACTTAGCTTTAGGGGTTAATACATTTATTATAGTAGCGGTGAGGTCCGCTCGGCAGATTAGGGGTTAATAATTGAAGGTAGGTGTCGGCGATGTTAGGGAGGGCAGATTAGGGGTTAATACGATTTATGATAGGGTTAGTGAGGCGGATTAGGGGTTAATAACTTTATTATAGTAGCGCTCAGGTCCGCTCGGCAGATTAGGAGTTAATAAGTGTAGGCAGGTGTCGGCGACGTTGAGGGGGGCAGATTAGGGGTTAATAAATATAATATAGGGGTCGGCGATGTTAGGGCAGCAGATTAGGGGTACATAGGGATAACGTAGGTTGCGGCGGTTTACGGAGCGGCAGATTAGGGGTTAAAAAAAATATGCAGGGGTCAGCGATAGCGGGGGCGGCAGAATAGGGGTTAATAAGTGTAAGGTTAGGGGTGTTTAGACTCGGGGTACATGTTAGAGTGTTAGGTGCAGACGTAGGAAGTGTTTCCCCATAGGAAACAATGGGGCTGCGTTAGGAGCTGAACGCTGCTTTTTTGCAGGTGTTAGGTTTTTTTTCAGCTCAAACAGCCCCATTGTTTCCTATGGGAGAATCGTGCACGAGCACGTTTTTGAGGCCGGCCGCGTCCGTAAGCAACTCTGGTATCGAGAGTTGCATTTGCGGTAAAAATGCTCTACGCTCCTTTTTTGGAGCATAACGCAGCATTTGATTAAACTCTCGATACCAGAGTTAAATTTATGGTGCGGCCAGAAAAAAGCCCGCGGAGCGTTAACAGCCCTTTTACCGCCAAACTCCAAATCTAGGCCTTAATTTTTTTGCCCCTTGAGCCAGCGCTGCAATTTCCACAAATAGTTTTCCCGGCTGCTTTTGCTTTTTTGTACTTTGCTCCTCCCCTGCCCAATTTCACTATGAATGTTGTGGGCGTGCCGTGGGGCTTGCAAAATTTGCGCTGCTAGCCTAAACCTGCCTGCCTATATGTGCTCACTGCTCAGTGACTGGTGGAGCAGTGGAGTCACTCACTGCTGTGCTGTCTCTCTAAACGGGAACCGGGAAATCATGAGGGGATGCCTGGCACCTGACCACATGACTGTTTGACACTGTCTTTAAAGTGAAGGAGCCACGTATGATGCCCACCCGACCAGTATGGTTACGGTACACTAAGTACACACTGAAGAGGTAGGAGGGCAGGGCAGGCGGATGTCTGGGGGTGGGCAGAGTGCAGAGGTGATTGGTCATAAGAAGCGGTAAGCAAGCAGCCCGGGGCTGTGCACTGACAGACTTGGAACAGAGTCAAAGAGCAGAATTTTCATAGTTTGCGCGCCTAAACCTTTTCTTTAGTGATTTATTTTTAGAGTGCACTGTTTATCTTTCATTTGATGCTCTGCTCAGCCAGGGAGCAGCTCTAGACATGAGCTTTATAATTAATGCAGTGCAGTTTACATATTTTGTATGTGTGTGTGTCTGAGTGTTTTTGTGTGTATGTGTGTGTCTGAGTGTTTTTGTGTGTATCTGAGTGTTTTTGTGTGTGTGTGTCTGAGTGTTTTTGTGTGTGTGTCTGAGTGTTTCTGTGTGTGTGCCTGAGTGTTTCTGTGTGTGTGCCTGAGTGTTTTTGGGTGTGTGTCTGAGTGTTTTGTGTGTGTGTATGAGTGTTTTTTTTGTGTGTGCCAGAGTGTTTTTTTGTGTGTGTCAGAGTGCTTTTGTGTGTGTGTCAGAGTGTTTTTGTGCGTGTGTTTTTGGGTGTGTCTGAGTATTTTGTGTGTGTATATGAGTGTTTTTTTTGTGTGTGTGCCAGAGTGTTTTTGTGTGTGTGTCAGAGTGTTTTTGTGTGTGTGTCAGAGTATTTTTGTGCGTGTGTTTTTGTGTGTGTTTCCGAGTGTTTGTGTGTGCATATGAGTGTGTTTTTAAGTGTGTCTGAGTGTTTGTATGTGTGTGTGCCTGTGTTTTTGTGTTTGTTTGTGTGTATCTGCTTTCTGGGGGGGAGTGACACCATAACTTACCGCACCGGGTGACACCAACCCTAGTGAAGCCACTGGCATACAGTGTATCCAGTAATGAGCTAGAAGAGCACAATTGATGGGGTTATGTTTTGCACCACCTCACGCAAGAGAATAACGCACAATTTGGTTTTACAAGTAAATGGTTAAATATTTTAACCAAAACATTTTAACACGACCAAAATGTTTTTAGCGCATCTTAAACTTTAAGGGATAATTCACGGAGGACTACTAGTGATGAGTTAAAGGGATACTAAACCCAATTTTTTCCTTTCATGATTCAAAAATAGCATGCAATTTTAAGCAGGTTTCAAATTTACTCCTTTTATATTTTTTTTTGTCGTTCTCTTGCTATCTTTATTTTAAAAGCAGGAATGTAAAGCTTAGGTGCCGGCCCATTTTAGATTCAGCACCCTGGATAGCACTTGCTTATTGGTGACTACATTCAGCCAACCAATAAGCAAATGTAACCCAGGTTCTGAAACAAAAATGGGCTGGCTTCTAAGCTTTACATTCCTGCTTTTTAAATAAAGATAGCAAGAGAACAAAGAAAAAATGACAATAGGCGTAAATTAGAAAGTTGCTTAAAATTACATCCTCTATTTGAATCATTAAAGAAACATTTTGGAGTTAGTATCCCTTTAAGTGTTGAGATTGAGCACAATCAAAAATACCACTTTAAAATGGTATAGCACAGCACTAAATAAAGAATGCCACTTCTTGCGCACCTTCGGCTTAGCGCTTGAGTGATATCCAACATATATTTTGAAGTCTTTTATGTGAGAGATTAAGCGCACCTGTGCTATCCAACATGTGGATACTCTAGACCAGTTATGGTGAACCTTGGAACTCCAGATGTTTAAAAACTACATTTCCCATGGTGCTTAGGCACTCTGCAGTCCAGTCGAGCATCATAGGAAATGTAGTTCTGGAGCGCTAAGGTTCACCATCACTGCTCAAGACTATGGGGTATATTTATAAAGCTCTGTATGGAGCGTGATGCCCTGTGTTTCCGCAGGAATATTCAGGCTCATTTATCAGTGTGCAGCGGACATGAGCCGATTCATAGGCCCCTATAACTCAAGCAAGAAGTAACTTTGGACTTGTAATATGAGCTCAAAAACTTGAAGCTCTATTGATTATAGTTATGTTAGCACACAGAAGTGCTAATATATTTTTTGCTCTCAACTTGCAATCTAGGCTATTATCTGACAAGCCAGTAAACACTGGTTATTGAACTATAATTTTTTTTAATTAGTAGTGACATGCTCCTTGGAAAACAGCATAACCATTATCCAGAAAATAAATATATCACTGCACAGTGGCAGCTGGTGCTATCATTGTTTTGGGAACATTGTCTGATTTGTTGGATTTTTGCACATGATTTTAGAACATATTTCTTTCATGCTAAATTAGGCTTTACAAAGAATTGCTCTGAGTTAAAGGGACATGAAACCCAATTTTTTTCTTTCGTGATTTAGAAAGAGCATGTCATTTTAAACAACTTTCTAATGTACTTCTATTATCTAATTTGCTTCATTCTCTTGATATCACTTGCTGAAAAGCATATCTAGATATGCTCACTAGCTGCTGATTGGTTGCTGCACATAAAGGCCTTGTGTGATTGGCTCACACATGTGCATTGCTATTTCTTCAACAAAGGATATCGAAAGAATTGAGCAAATTAGATAATAGAAGTATATTGGAAAGTTGTTTAAAATTGCATGCCCTAATCTGAATTATGAAAGTTTAATTTTGACTAGACTGTCCCTTTAAATCTATCTTAATAAAAGATGTGTTTATGTGGTTATCCAATATCACAAGTAAATGTATGTGCTGGATAAAGTTATAGGAAGCAGACAGGTATAGAAGGAGAATAACTATAGCCAGTGCTATACAGTAATAGGAAGCAGACTGGTATAGAAGGAGAATAACTATAGCCAGTGCTATACAGTAATAGGAAGCAGACAGGTATAGAAGGAGAATAACTATAGCCAGTGCTATACAGTAATAGGAAGTAGACTGGTATAGAAGGACAATAACTATAGCCAGTGCTATACAGTAATAGGAAGCAGACAGGTATAGAAGGGGAATAACTAGCAGTGCTATACAGTAATAGGAAGCAGATTGGTATAGAAGGAGAATAACTATAGCCAATGCTATACAGTAATAGGAAACAGACAGGTATAGAAGGAGAATAACTATAGCCAGTGCTATACAGTAAAAGGAAGCAGACAGGTATAGAAGGGGAATAACTATAGCCAATACTATATAGTAATAGGAACCAGACAGGTACAGAAGGAGAATAACTATCGCCAATGCTATACAGTAATAGGAAACAGACTGGTATAGAAGGAAAATAACTACAGCCAGTGGTATACAGTAATAGGAAGAAGACAGGTATAGATTGGGAATAACTATAGCCAGTACTATACAGTAATAGGATGCAGACTTGTATAGAAGGAGAATAACTATAGCCAGTGCTATACAGTAATAGGAAGTAGACTGGTATAGATCGAAAATAACTATAGTCAATGCTATACAGTAATAGGAAGCAGACAGGTATAGAAGGAGAATAACTATAGCCAGTGCTATACAGTAATAGGAAGCATACAGGTATAGAAGGAGAATAACTATAGCCAGTGCTATACAGTAATAGGAAGCAGACAGGTACAGAAGGAGAATAACTATCGCCAGTGCTATACAGTAATAGGAACCAGACAGGTATATTAGGAGAATAACTGTAGCCAGTGCTATACAGTAATAGGAAGCAGACTGATATAGAAGGAGAATAACTATAGCCTGTGCTATACAGTAATAGGAAGCAGACTGGTATAGAAGGAGAATAACTATAGCCAGTGCTATACAGTAATAGGAAGCAGACAGGTATAGAAGGAAAATAACTATAGCCAGTGCTATACAGTAATAGGAAGCAGACAGGTATAGAAGGGGAATAACTATAGCCAGTGCTATACAGTAATAGGAAGCAGACTGGTATAGAACAAGAATAACTATAGCCAGTGCTATACAGTAATAGGAAGCAGACAGGTATAGAAGGAGAATAACTATAGCCAGTGCTCTACAGTAATAGGAAGCAGACAGGTATAGAAGGAGAATAACTATAGCCAGTGCTATACAGTAATAGGAAGCAGACAGGTATAGAAGGAGAATGACTATAGCCAGTGCTATACAGTAATAGGAAGCAGACAGGTATAGAAGGAGAATAACTATAGCCAGTGCTATACAGTAATAGGAAGCAGACTGGTATAGAAGGAGAATAACTATAGCCAATGCTATACAGTAATAGGAAGCAGACAGGTATAGAAGGGGAATAACTAGCAGTGCTATACAGTAATAGGAAGCAGACTGGTATAGAAGGATAATAACTATAGCCAATGCTATACAGTAAAAGGAAGCAGACAGGTATAGAAGGAGAATGACTATAGCCAGTGCTATACAGTAATAGGAAGCAGACAGGTATAGAAGGGGAATAACTATAGCCAATGCTATACAGTAATAGGAAGCAGACAGGTATAGAAGGAGAATAACTATAGCCAGTGCTATACAGTAATAGGAAGCAGACAGGTATAGAAGGAGAATAACTGTAGTCAGTGCTATACAGTAATAGGAAGCAGGCAGGTACAGAAGGAGAAAAACTATAGCCGATACTATACAGTACTAGGAAGCAGACAGGTATAGAAGGAGAATAACTATAGCCAGTGCTATACAGTAATAGGAAGCAGACTTGTATAGAAGGAGAATAACTATAGCCAGTGCTATAAAGTAATAGGAACCAGACAGGTATAGAAGGAGAATAACTATAGCCAGTGCTATACAGTAATAGGAAGCAGACAGGTATAGAAGGGGAATAACTATAGCCAGTGCTATACAGTAATAGGAAGCAGACTTGTATAGAAGGAGAATAACTATAGCCAGTGCTATAAAGTAATAGGAACCAGACAGGTATAGAAGGAGAATAACTATAGCCAGTGCTATACAGTAATAGGAAGCAGACAGGTATAGAAGGGGAATAACTATAGCCAGTGCTATACAGTAATAGGAAGCAGACTTGTATAGAAGGAGAATAACTATAGCCAATGCTATACAGTAATAGGAAGCAGACAGGTATAGAAGGGGAATAACTATAGCCAGTTCTATACAGTAATAGGAAGCAGACTTGTATAGAAGGAGAATAACTATAGCCAGTGCTATACAGTAATAGGAAGCAGACAGGTATAGAAGGAGAATAACTATAGCCAATGCTATACAGTAAAAGGAAGCAGACAGGTATAGAAGGAGAATAACTATAGCCAGTGCTATACAGTAATAGGAAGCAGACTTGTATAGAAGGAGAATAACTATAGCCAGTGCTATACAGTAATAGGAAGCAGACAGGTATAGAAGGAGAATAACTATAGCCGATGCTATACAGTAATAGGAAGCAGACAGGTATAGAAGGAGAATAACTATAGCCAATGCTATACAGTAATAGGAAGAAGACAGATATAGAAGGAGAATAACTGTAGTCAGTGCTATACAGTAATAAGAAGCAGACAGGTATAGAAGGAGAATAACTATAGCCGATGCTATACAGTAATAGGAAGCAGACAGGTATAGAAGGAGACTAACTAAAGCCAATACTATAAAGTAATAGGAAGTAGACTGGTATAGAAGGAGAATAACTGTAGTCAATTTTATACAGTAATAGGAAGTAGACAGGTACAGAAGGAGAATAACTGTAGCCAGTGCTATGCAGTAATAGAAAGCAGACAGGTATAAAAGGAGAATAACTATAGCCAGTGCTATACAGTAATAGGAAGCAGACAGGTATAGAAGGAGAATAACTATAGCCAGTGCTATACAGTAATAGGAAGCAGACAGGTACAGAAGGAGAATAACTGTAGCCAGTGCTATACAGTAATAGGAAGCAGACAGGTATAGAAGGAGAATAACTATAGCCGATGCTATACAGTACTAGGAAGCAGACAGGTATAGAAGGAGAATAACTATAGCCGATGCTATACAGTACTAGGAAGCAGACAGGTATAGAAGGAGAATAACTATAGCCGATGCTATACAGTACTAGGAAGCAGACAGGTATAGAAGGAGAATAACTCTAGCCAGTGCTATACAGTAATAGGAAGCAGACAGGTATAGAAGGATAATAACTATAGCCAATGCTATACAGTAATAGGAACCAGACAGGTATAGAAGGATAATAACTATAGCCAGTGCTATACAGTAATAGGAAGCAGACAGGTATAGAAGGGGAATAACTAGCAGTGCTATACAGTAATAGGAAGCAGACAGGTATAGAAGGGGAATAACTATAGCCGATGCTATACAGTACTAGGAAGCAGACAGGTACAGAAGGAGAATAACTATAGCTAATGCTATACAGTAATAGGAAGCAGACAGGTACAGAAGGAGAATAACTATTGCCAGTGCTATACAGTAATAGGAAGCAGACAGGTATAGAAGGAGAATAACTATAGCTAATGCTATACAGTACTAGGAAGCAGACAGGTATAGAAGGAGAATAACTGTAGCCAGTGCTATACAGTACTAGGAAGCAGACAGGTATAGAAGGAGAATAACTGTAGCAAGTGCTATACAGTAATAGGAAGCAGACAGGTACAGAAGGAGAATAACTGTAGCAAGTGCTATACAGTAATAGGAAGCAGACAGGTATAGAAGGAGAATAACTATAGCCAATGCTATACAGTAATAGGAACCAGACAGGTATAGAAGGATAATAACTATAGCCAGTGCTATACAGTAATAGGAAGCAGACAGGTATAGAAGGGGAATAACTAGCAGTGCTATACAGTAATAGGAAGCAGACAGGTATAGAAGGGGAATAACTATAGCCGATGCTATACAGTACTAGGAAGCAGACAGGTACAGAAGGAGAATAACTATAGCTAATGCTATACAGTAATAGGAAGCAGACAGGTACAGAAGGAGAATAACTATTGCCAGTGCTATACAGTAATAGGAAGCAGACAGGTATAGAAGGAGAATAACTATAGCTAATGCTATACAGTACTAGGAAGCAGACAGGTATAGAAGGAGAATAACTGTAGCCAGTGCTATACAGTACTAGGAAGCAGACAGGTATAGAAGGAGAATAACTATAGCCAGTGCTATACAGTAATAGGAAGCAGACAGGTATAGAAGGAGAATAACTGTAGCAAGTGCTATACAGTAATAGGAAGCAGACAGGTACAGAAGGAGAATAACTGTAGCAAGTGCTATACAGTAATAGGAAGCAGACAGGTATAGAAGGAGAATAACTATAGCCGATGCTATACAGTACTAGGAAGCAGACAGGTACAGAAGGAGAATAACTATAGCCAGTGCTATACAGTAATAGGAAGCAGACAGGTATAGAAGTTTTTTTTGTATTTCAGTTGGGTGTGTCTTGGTTATTAATAAAGCTTAGATGGGCATGACAAGATTTTGAAAACTAAAATTATTTTGTGACATTCCAACAACTTTTAATTCCCATATTGAATTGTTGTCACGGAGACCTCTCACACATCTCTTGGTTTCAAACGTGAAAACAGGGATTGCCCAGGTTCTTGCCACACCCTAACTCTGCCCAAAGAATGCCAAACCCCACCTATCCATGGCACACTCATGACACTGACCCTTTTTGTTTCAGCCCCATTCACAAGCATTCCTCACACTACATAGTCTTCCCAATCTAATGAGGTATACAGAAAAAGCTGAGATGAATGCTTATGCAGTATTCTAGGGGTAAAATCCTCTCCTTAGACTTCTAAAATAATATTGAAAGTGCACTTTATAGTAAAGTATATTTTACTAAAGAAAAACAGTGTTACTTCCCTTCTAAACTAAAGCTTTCTTGCAGACATTCATAATAATTCTTTATATAGCGGTTTGAGCATTTAAAAATAATTTTGGCTCAGATTGAAGTTTCTTTGACAAATGAAGCTGGGACCTAACCCAACACGCTTCCCAAAGACGCATAGCAACTATAAGGTGATAACATCCCTTTAAATACATATGAAAGCCTAGTCTTAGGCTGTGCCATTCTCTGAAGTCTGGTAGTGTGGAGGGAGAATAAAATTGTATCTATTATTATAGTTCTTGAAAAGGAAACATTTTTATACAGCCGATGTTTATCAATCATAACTTGCACATTCCTAAGTGGCTGAGATTTTTATCCACTATTAGGCTGCCCCAAAGCGACATGGTCCACAAAGCAAACCTTCTGCTTGTAATAAGATGTGCCAAGTTTTCCATATCCCCTAGTCCCTCAGTGTGCTCTCTCTCTGCCAAGAGATGGTCTATGCTGGCACAAATTAAAACTTTGAAAAAGAAAGTGTTTTTTTTACCTCTATTTTAAATCTTCTGGGACATGGCACCAGTGCCCGATCAAAGGAAAAATGCCATTTTAAAGTCAAGGGGCAAGATTACAAGTGGTGCGCTAACATATGCGTTCGAGCAATATAAGACTTTTGAAGGATTGTCAATCTGCACAGGTATTACAAGTTGAAAGTAGATGTGTTCGCTTGATCTTAATCTAATTTAACACGCATCGGGTTAGGGATATTGAAGACCTGGCATAAACCCTTTACGGAAGGATTTCAGTTGAGCTAACAAGATAAAAAAGAAAAGTTGCACCAAGCACAACATAAATACATTAAAATAAATGTTTACTCTAATATAAACAATATCTTATCATATAAATATTCATAAAACATATTTATAAAGGTTTAAAGGAATATAGTATATGGTCATGCAATTGACTGCAACTGGCTGTAATATATATATATATATATATATATATATATATATACACACAGTAAACGGCCACTTTATTAGGTACACAGGTACACCTGTTTAATTGCTTGGTAACACAAATTGCTAATCAGCCAATCACATGGCAGCGACTTAATGCATTTAGGCATCTAGACATTGTGAAGATACTTGCTGAATTTCAAACTGAGTATCAGAATGGGGAAGAAAGGGGATATAAGTGACTTTGAATCAGGCATGGTTGTTGGTGCCAGATGGGCTGGGCTGAGTATTTCAAAAACTGCTGATCTATTGGGATTTTCATGCACAACCATCTCTATGGTTTACATAGAATGGTTCAAAAAAGAGAAAATATTCAGTGAGCGGCAGTTGTGTGGACTAAAATGCCTTGTTGATGTCAGAGGAGAATGGGCAGACTGGTTCTAGATGATAGAAAGGCAACCGTAACTCAAATAACCACTCATTTCAACCAAGGTATGCAGAATACCATCTCTGAACGCACAACTCATCGAAGCTTGAAGCAGATGGACTACAGCAGCAGAAGACCACACCGGGTGCCACTGCTGTCAACTAAGAACAGGAAATTGAGGCTACAATTCGCACAGTCTAACCAAAATTGGACAATAGAAGATTGGAAATATGTTGTCTGGTCTTATGAGTCTCGATTTCAGCTGCGACATTCAGATGGTAGGGTCAGAATTTGGCATAAACAACATGAAAGCATGGATCCATCCTGCTTTGTATGAACGATTCAGGAAGGTGGTGGTGGTGTAATGGTGTGGGGAATATTTTCTTGGCACACTTTGGGACCCTTAGTACCAATTGAGCATCATTTAAATGCCATGGCCTACCTAAGTATTGTTGCTGACCACATCCATCCCTTTATGACTACAGTGTACCCATCTTCATATCCAGCAGGATAATGCACCATGTCACAAAGCTCAAATCATCTCAAACTGGTCTCTTGAACATGACAATTAGTTCACTGTGCTCCAATGGCCTCCACAGTCACCAGATCTCAATTCAATATAGCACCTTTGAGATGTGGTGGAATGGAAAATTCGCATCATGAATGTGTAGCCGACAAATCTGCAGCAAATGTGTGATGCTATAATGTCAATATGGACTAAAATGTCTGAGGAATGTTTTCAACACCTTGTTGAATCTATGCAACAAAAAATTACAGCAGTTCTGAAGGCAAAAGGCGTTCCAACCCGATACTAGCAAGGTATACTTAATAAAGTTGCCGTTGAGTGTATATATATATATATATATATATATATATATATAAAATTCCATAATAATATTGAATAATGTGTTTTTGTGTGTTTACTGTAAATATTTCACATTGCAATGTTCTTCACATATAGGAAAATGTTATTTTTAATTTTAATAAATATTTCTATGCTTAACTATACATTATTTTTTTAAATGTATTTTTACATTAACATTATATATATATATATATACTGTGTGTTTATATATATATATATATATATATATATATATATATATATATATATATATATATATATATATATATATATACACAGTATATATATCGAATAGCAGAAACCAGCAAGTCTCAAAAGCGCTTGTAAATCAGCAAAGTTCTTTATTGTGGAGACATTATAAAAGCCAATAACTCCTCACAGCCAGGAAAAAACGTCCTACACATTTCGGCAGCCCTCTGCCTTATTCATGGACATAACTACAGTGATTGTAGATGCTACTTAAATACACCTGAGTCCTCAGGTGTAATCAGGCCCTGGCTGTGATCTTAAAGGGACATGACAATATAATATAGAGAGAACAAACAGCATGGAAGTGCGTACATATTTGAAAATAAAAACATAGGTATTTGAACAAACCATAAACAATCATCATACATAATGTGTCATCATTGTAAATGTGCATATACCTAATAACAGCTCTATTTAATAATTAACAAAAATGGAAACGATAACAAAGGAAAAAAAGGGGGGAGACATCAACTATTTTAAGTCACAGCCCATGTCAAATGAACTAATGCCATGTGTGCTCCTAAGTGCTGAGTATATAACCCTATTGTTAAATCAAACACCATAACCAAGTTAGTAAAGCAAACTACATGGATATGCGAACTCATAGATCTAAATGCTACTAAGCTAGAGTTGTCTTCAAAATTATGTATGTGGACACAAATAACTAACTATTCATTAATGGAGAGATGACTATCTATGTGAACAGCATATCTTAATCCTCTATGTGCAAAGCCCACAAATGTATGTACTAAAACGTAAGTTAAAAAACGTACCCGTATACTCAGTGAGCTGTACCCTAGGATAATTAATTCATGCAAAATATATTTCATCATGTCAATCTCAGTTTGGCTAGTTATGGAAGGAAAACAAATATGGATAAGGTGGAATTGACAAACAGCTCATGTCCTTACTAATTATACCCCTAGTCTAATAAGTTATTAGAGTGCCTCATAAAAACAATGGGATTTTATATAATCATAAACCAAAAACACCAGTCTTTTACTGGATACCAAAGCTACATAAATCCATTAAAAATCCACCGGGGCGCCCCATCATTTCTGGGATGGGGGGCCCCACTGAAGGAATAAGTAACTATATTGATAGGTTTTTGCAGCCATTTGTAAACGACTTACGTACCTTTGTTCAAGATTCAACAGATGTGATCAAGAAACTTAATGGGATCAATGTCACTGACAAGACCATTTTGGTCTCGCTGGATGTTGAATCTTTGTATTCTTCCATCCCCCACTCTATTGGAATTGCAACGTGTGAAAAATTTCTGAACACAAGAGGAGTGGGCTATGGAAAACATTCTAAATTTGTAAGTGAACTTTTGAAATTTGTTCTGGAAAACAATATTTTTATCTTTGATGGCAAATATTACAAACAGAAACAAGGGACAGCAATGGGGGCTACATGCGCCCCAACTTATGCTTGTTTACATCTTGGTGGATGGGAAGATCAAATTGTTTTTGGCGAACATTCAGACATAGTTGAGGCGCATGTAGCCCTTTGGATTAGATATGTGGATGATATCCTCCTGCTATGGGATGGCAGTGAGGAGGATCTACTTAAATTTGTTTCTCTCCTGAATAATAATAATCTAAATATTTTTCTAACGTGTAGTTATGATTCTAGTACTATTAATTTTTTGGATTTAAAAATTAGTAAGAACGAAGGTAAAATTGAAACAGAAGTGTTCCGAAAACCGACTGCAACAAATAGCCTGCTCTTGGGAACGAGTCACCATCCTGAAAATCTCAAGAGGGGTATTCCCTATGGGCAATTTCTGCGACTACGCAGAATTTGTTCTAGAGACCAAACCTTTAAACAACAGGCAAAAGATATGGCGACTCGTTTTCTGGAGAGAGGCTATTCTAAAAGATGCGTAAAGAGAGCACATTATAGAGCATCTCAGCATCAAAGAAAAGATCTACTGTATCAAAAGAAAACCAAAAGTGAGAATATGGAAGACACTAAAATCAGATTTATCACTAAATACAATGCCCACTGGAGTAAAGTTAAAACATTTTAAATAACAACTGGCATTTGCTGACTAATGATTCTACATTGCACCAACATGTGGGAGACTATCCCCTAATGACAGCAAGGAGACCTAGCAATTTGAAAGACCTCCTTGTTAAGAGCAAATTTAATAAAGTTCCTACATGTAATTGGTTAGAACGTAACGCTCAAAAGATAGTTGGTAGTTCCCCCTGTAATCACTGTGTCTGCTGTCAATTTGTGCAGAAAACTAAGACCTTTAGCACAAATACAGGAGTCACATACAAAATCAACTCATTTATTAACTGCTCCACAAAAGGAGTGATATATCTTCTCTATTGCTCGTGTAAATATTTCTATGTGGGCAAAACTTTTAGAGAATTACGCTCCCGCATTACAGAACATAGAGATGATGTAAAGGACTTCAATATTGATAGCCCAGTGGCAAGACATTTTTCTCAATTTCATAAATCAAAAACGGATGAACTCTGTTTGATTGGAATTGAATCTGTTAAATTAAGTATGCGTGGGGGGGACATTGATAGAATTCTTTTACAAAAAGAAACAAGATGGATGTACAAACTGAACACCCTGTCTCCCAATGGCTTAAACGAAAAATTGGAATTTGCTTCCCTTTTGGGTTAATTCCCTATACCTAACTCTGTCTGCAGACCTCCATTTATATCTATATCTGTATATAGAAGATGGGATCTCAAAATAAATTAAAAAATCTTAAATATACATCATCACAAAATTGTAAATACATATATTTCTATGATGAGCTAAATTGCACATATTAACTGTTAGAGTAATTTACACACATATCTCTACTTATAAAATATTGTCTTTTAAATATTGCACAATGGTGAATTAAGAATAAAATTGTCTTTTAGAATATTTTGTATATATGAACTGTTGCGGATGTGTGTGTGTGAGTGAGTGTTTTCAACATTAAAGTGTATTATTTTCTGCTATGAAATACTTCACCTTGGTTACACGAGAAGCCCTGCATATAACTGTATCCAAAAGTAACCATTGTAAAACATTGTAACAGCAGCGCAGTGGCTAGTTGTGATTGACACGAACTCCATCAAATAGAAAAGAATCTTTGAAATCGGCATCCAATAAAAAGGATGGTAATCAAGGTGTCGTTAGCACCTGGAAGAAGCTCCATGCTGCACTGACTGAAGGAGCGAAACGAGCGTTTGGACTCGTCGTGCTTGGCAGCCTTTTACAGCAGATTCCCTGCTCATCCTGACTTACCCCTGAGGTTTGGACGCTTTGAGAGTGAAGCAGCTAGGAGGAGCGACCGCGTGAATAAATACAAGTAGAATATGTGATATGCATTTGTGCACTGAATACTATTGCTTGAAGAGGAAACAGTACCTGTGAATAAAGACGCAAGTGTTCACTGCTCCTCCTATGCTATGCCTTTAACGTACTACTTCGCACAGTAACATTTGGGGTTAAAGTCTGAAGTGACTGGTCTCTATACACCGGGGACTGTATAACTGCATTCATTTTGCATTAACGCTGCACCTGTTGGATTACAAAATATTTGCAAAAATATTTGCAATTCTTAAATGGACTACCTTTTGTCTATTTTCCCTGGTGCACCAGATAATAATAATTTTTGGCCAGTACTTTATACCACTTTTTTGTGCGGGATCCACTGTATGAATGTGAATGTGTGTTTTGTGCATACAGTTAATTTAATTTAATAAATATTTATATAGTTTTTGACATATAGGCTTGTGTGTATTTATTCAATTCTACAGTTGTGCTGGATTTACCTAGACTTTTGGGAATTTCTTATTGTGGAAGTCCCACTTTCTTTTCTATGTTGTTTCACATGCATTTAAATACCACATAGCCTAACCTCAGTTATTAGCTATGGGATATGCAAAGAATCATCCAACATATAAAGACAAGGGGCAAACACACAGACTTCATCTATTTGAAAATATAGTCTCTAACTATTGATTATGGATCCCGGTCCCTATATAGGCTGGACCTAGCAATTGGATCCAAACTACAGTGCCCCTACTCAGTTCCGTCAGCACCAGACGTTAATGATGTCACCATCTATATTGAAGCCATTAGGTCTTCTAGTCTTCAATTGGAAGATCCAGAAAGCCTCCCTGTATTGTAGTTTTGATGTTCTATCACCTCCATGAATGGAAGGTCTGATATAATCAATCACCTGCCATTTGAATGAGGTGACTATCTTATCATGAATGTGTATGAAGTGTCTGGCCAGTTCAGAACATTTAATACCATGTTCTATATTTTTTAAATGGTCTCTAATCCTACTTCTTGTCTCCCTAGTAGTGCACCCCACATACTGTTTTCCACACTGGGTGCAATCCACCATATAGATAACAAAAGTGGAGCAGCAATTGGTGTAGGAGTTAAGGTCATAGACTTTCTGAGTAACACGAGACTGGGAATTCCTTAAAGTCTGGGTATATCCACACAATATACAGTTATCAAAGTGGCACTTAAAATATCCCTTCACTTCCAACCAACTGCTCCTATTAGTAGAAGAAGGACGCAACAAACTAGGAGATAATGTGTTACCTAGTGTAGAGCCCCTCCGCAAAATGAAATTACAGCCTTGAGACACAAAATCTTTAAGGCTGTCTTCCGCTGTAATAATCGGAAGATGCTATTTAACTATTTCACATATTCTGTCATATTGTGCACTGTAGGTTGTTATGAAGGTGGGCTTGGTTACATCAAATCTCTTGTTCCTTCTTCTGGTACTCTGTTCCACAAGTAGTTGGTCCTTATCCATACGATTAACTTCTAGGAGGGCTCGATTAACAACTTTCTTGGAGTAGCCTCTGTCCAATAGCTGTGCCGCCAATGCCAAACTTTCATTAGTATAGTCATGTGCATACATGCAATTCCTTTTTACACGGATGAACTGCCCTTTCACCACCCCAAAACCCGTATGTCTCGGGTGGTTGCTGCGTGCATGAAGGATGGCAATGGTGGCAATGGGTTTACAATATAAAGTAGTTTTAACGCTACTTATATCAATGTCTCCTATTGAAATAAGATCAAAATATGGAATTGAATGTGAATAACAGGCATATGTAAACTGGAGGTTGATATTATTAGTGTTCAAAAAATGAAGAAACTCAATCAATTCTTGACTACCCCTGTCCAAATGAACAGGAGGTCGTCAATGTATCTCTTGTACATCTGTATGTGTGATTTAAAAGGGTTTCTATCTCCAAAGACGTGTGGCACATCTCCCATAAACAGGTTGGCATATGCTGGGGCAAATTTTGCTCCCATGGCCGTGCCATGCCTCTGGAAATAGAAAATCCCATTGAATTGGATAAAACTGTGGGAAATAAAAAGTCCAATGTTTGTACCAAAAACCTCTTAAGTGTCTTGTCATAATTGCTGAGGGAATTCAGCATATGTGCTCAGCCTCAAGGCCACTTGAGTGTGTGATGGCCAAGTATAACCCGACCACATCAACCGTTAACCATACAGAATGGTTACTCCAAGTGGCTTGTTGTAAACAATTAAGAAGGTGCTTAGTGTCCCTCAGGTATGAGGGAAGTTTATAAACTAAAGACTGGAGCAAAGATTCCACCCAGCTTGACATATTCTCAAACAGGGAGCCAATCCCGGCCACTATGGGCCTACCCTTAACCTCCTCCAAGGACTTGTGTACCTTGGGGAGGTGATGAAAATTAGGAGTAATGGGATTTGAAACAAAAAGGAAATCTACCATTTCCTGATCAAGGACCCCCAATTCGAGACCTTCATCCAGGAGTGACATAAACTCCTTCTTAAAGCTTTCAGTGAGATTACATCTCAATGTTAGGTATACATCTGTATCACATAACTGCCTATTAGCTTCTTGTATATAGGCTATCTTCTCCTGTACAACCACACAACCACCCTTGTCTGACTGTTTAATTATTATATCATCCCTACCTTTAAGGGTTTCCCGAGCCAATGTCTGGGCAACAGTGAGATTAGGGTCGGACTGTTGGCTCTCAAGGGATAGCTGAATCAAATCTTCATCAATTCTATGGTGGAACACTTCCAAGAAAGGACCCCTCTCCCTAGTCGGGTTAAAGATGGACTTTGGTTTAAAGCCCCCATGTGATAGTTTAAGAAGGGACTCATCCACAGGTGTTTCTAGGGCTAGATCATGTATATGCAGATAGTCACAGGCCTCATGGAAATCAACCAAATCATATAATCTGGGTAAATCACAGGGTGTTGGTGGTGCATTAGTATAGACTTCTGCACCCATAGACTCCCTGTTCCAGAACAATTTCTTAAGGGTTAAATCCCGGATCATTTTATTGAGGTCAACAATCATCTGAAATAAGTTAAATGTATTAGTTGGAACAAAGCCCAAACCTAAACCTAAAACCTCATATTTGTCACGACTCAGGTTTGCATTGGAAATATTGATAACACTCAAATTACATACTTGTTCCGACCTCCTCTCCTGTACCTTCCTGCCCCTCTGCCTCTTTGACCTCTTCCCACGTTTCATCCCCCCTCTCCTGGGATGGGGTCCCTGTGAAAAACCTTTTGGCCATTGATTCTAATATAGGGCATTATATCCTGGGCTATTTGTCTAGTCTCCCCTCCCTTATCACAAAGGAATTATTGGCTCCTTTGTTCTGATTGGGCAATCAAGGTGGTGTCATTAGTATATTTCTTGTTATAATTCCTGGTAACTATAGGATCAGTGCGTACACTGTTACCTACTTTTGTTCTGACTACCTGTTCCACCTGAACTGGTGGTTGCAAGGGGGAAACAGAAGAGCCCTGTTATACCCTCCCATCGTGTGTGGGTTCAGGCCCTGAAAAGGACACATGTTTCTCTTGGGTATATGCGATTTTCCTACTTCTGTATCTGGACCTATTTTGTGCTGTAGTGTTATGTGTATGCCAGGTATAGACCCTATTGTGTACATGATCTTCGTTATCCCTATTAAACTTTTTAAGTTTAAAATTATCCAGTCAGCATTAAGTCCATATCATTTTACGTGGGATGCATGGTGAATTCATTAAGTCGATTCTGTAATTCCATCAACTCCTCTTGTATTTTAATCAGTGATGTCTCTTTAAATGTAATAATTAGCTCCATAAGCTTTCTGGAGCACTCAGTCAAAATATTATTCCACTCCATTAGAAGAAAAATGTCACTAATTGATAAAGTCTCTTGTTGATTAACAAATGTGTCTTCAATTGTTAATCTCTCCATATCCATGCTAGTTAGTGTTCTCAGTGAGAAAAGGTCACAGTTCTCCATGGTAAGTAGAACATACTCTCAGTGATAAAATGCACTATGTTAAACAACTCAGGGAGTCCCTGGACCAAACAATGTTCAATAGAGGTTGTGCGTCAAGTCACTAGGGGGAAATTATAGAGTTCAATGTGAATATACAAAGCGTCCCCCTCTGCAACTCCAAACACATTCACTGTCACTGCTGATAATGGCAATGAAAACTCACCAAACAAGCAGTCATATGCGGCTGAGGCTCAAACGTGGCAGCAACGGATCATTCTCCTTATACCCCTGTGTAATCTTTAACACAGGTCTGGGTCCCCGTGTCCCAATCCTCCAGTCTTGCGGTTGTGATTTCCGAAGTTAGCGAACGTCGGGTATTCGCTTGCACGCAAAAGTTTTACTTTTAACTTGTAATAAGCATGCTAATCTGTTCACACAAAAAGATTACTTTTAGCTATGTTTTAACTCAAGCGGGAGCACTAAATATCTCACCACTTGTAATCTAGCCCAAATCTCTCTCATCCCCATGGGTTTTGAGTATCTTTGTTTTTGTTGCTCACCACGCTACATAGATGGAAATGAGACCCCTTGTTTTAAAGCAGGATTCCTGATTTATATATTTTTTTTTTAATGAGAGATTCTGTGTCCACCCAGGTGTAGTGTGAATGTTACAAGAATGACACATTTCTCATTAGTCCTTTTTTGGAATTTGGATGAATCTAAATAGGATTTATATCCTACTCCTTATAGTTCTGAAATTATCTTCACACTGATAATGATCACTTGGAAGCAATCAATGACCTCCTTATCTTGTGTTGTTGATGCCAGAGCTCATAGATCCTTATTTCTTAAAAAAATGCAGGTGACCAAAAAAATAGAATTAAAACAGTTTGGGCATGGAGAGGAACGTGTATGTAACATATTTAATTCATACTTATTTTCTGCATAAATGTATAATTCTATATTTTGTATGAATCTAAATATGAATCTAAATGTATATCTTATTTTTATTTTTTCATTTCGTATGGCAGATTTTTTCTCATATACAGTATGTGCATTTCTACAAACTAAAGTTATTTTCTAAAATGTATAGTTGGCGAAAAAACAACATCTAACTTGTATTGGTATCTAACAAAAAGCACTGAAATAGATTTGTAATTAAAGTTATTGCATATGACAGATTTAACTATATTTGTATTTCTAGAAGACAAATTCTATGCTCAAAATAATAAATCTATTTTCTATTCAAGACATAGTAAATGTTTAATATCAAACCAAAAGCTAAAAATAACAGTTCATGGCACTAAGCACCCTGATTAATCTTAAGTGGTGTTTTACACTGTACTGGACTGAAAAGATCATATTGTTTCATAATTTACTGAATATGAAATGAATGGATAACAATATACTCATAAGTGAATAACTATACTACACACAACTATAAACTGCAATAATCTCATTAAAATGTAGTTAAATGAAGAGCAGAGATATCTGACTCCTAGTTTATCCAGAAGGAAATTTGAAGGAACACAAACAAAATTAAAGGGACATTTAAACTGATGTGCATATCTACAAAAGAAAAGTAACTGCTCACTATGCTATTGTAGTTCATCCCGTTCCTGCAGCTTTTTTCAAATAATTTCTCCCATTTTAATAGCTTAAAGGGACCAGATATAGAAGCTCTGCCTTTTCATACTGGGCGTCACCATCTTGGAGCTTAAAGGGACAGTCAAGTCAAAATAAATATTTTATGATTCAGATAAGGCGTGCAATTATAAACAACTTTCCAATTTGCTTTTATCATCAAATTTGCTTTTTTCTTGTGGTATTCTTTGTTGAAAGCTAAACCAAGGTAGGCTCAAACCTGTGACAGAAGCAGTGCACACTAACAGATCAGCGATATTGCCCACTTTTTGATAACTATATCAATTGCTTGGGTTAGAGAATATGATATATCATGTTGGTTTTAAATTTTTGAATTTTTTTAACATTTTTACAGTTACACAAAATATATTTTAAAAAGCACTCAGTAATAATATAGAGCACAGGTTTTAAAACTTGTCCTCAGCCCTCCCCAACAGGCCAGGTTTTTAGGATAACCTTGGATGAGAGCAGGTAAAATAACCGTGTTTACATATCATCTGATTATTTCACCTGTGCTCTAGTTCCCTGTTAGGGAGGCCTGGGGACAGGTTTGAAAAACAGTGAAATAAAGAAATACTGTTACTGCAAAAATGTACAACTCCTGCTCTGTACCATGTACCCTATCATGAAGCACATTATACAGTGATCGCAAGGTTGACAACCTTATTGATCATGTAAATGCTCACTACTTCTGTCACAATATATAGAATACCTGTGCTCTAAGATGGCAGCCCCAGTAGAAAGAGGTAGAGCCCATTGGACAACTTTTCAGAGCTTAAAATAAAAACAAAGCTTTGAAAAGAGCTGCAGCAACATGAGAAAAAGCAATAGCATAGTGAGTAGTAACCATTCTAGAGTAGTTGAGCTCAGCAGATTAATGTCCCTTTAATATGCCCAGCAGTGCAAGTTAAATAAAGTGAGTTGCAATATTGCAGTATACTTGTGCTTGTAAAAATGCTTATTTGAAAAGTTATCACTAATATGCAGAGCTAGCAACCTTCCCACATTTTGCAATATGGTCCTGGTTTGGAAGCTTTGCCCTGCTGCCTCTACCACTGTACTCTCCTCCCTATAAGTATCTTGTTTTCAAAAAGTGAACCTGGGGGTTGATTAGCCACACTCCTAGACTTCCCTAACAGACCTCCCAACTCTCCCTATTGGCAAGGGACAGTCCATGTGCAATGTCGTTTTCCTTTTGAGACAGATACATTCCTATTTGCAGACACACCCCAACTGCAAGTCCGAAATGCCCATAATCCCACCCACTTTCCACTCATGACCCACCCCTTCTCCCAGAGCCACACCCACAAAATGAAGAGGGCCATCCTCAACCTTCCGAGTCCATAACTCAATTGCCAATACAACAACATACCTCCCCCCATTACCAGAAGGCAGGGCCTGAGTTGCAGACATGGGGAGTCACATCAGACATTGATAGTCAGTCAGACTATGGGCAGAGCTGTACAGATTGTGGGTGGAGCTGAATAAACTTGGGGGGGTTCAGTAAGCCTGGGGGTGTGACTTTGTGAATCTAAGAAAGTTGCAGAAGGGGCTGCAAGGCAGAGAAACTTAATAATGACCATCCTGAAAAATGCAGGACAGTGGACAAATCTGTGATGGACCACATGGTGTTTTACTTTCTAACTTGTTTTCTATACTTCCTATGAGTGGGCATCATTTGGATGTTAAATTATATATCACTGACTTACAGGACTTCACCCAGGTGGTTGCTTAGGGTTCAGTACTCTTAAATGTACTCCTTGACTAGAGCTAATCCATGTTTCTGTCTGATGCCTGCATCCCTGCTACCACAAAGCCTCTCAGAGGGCGCTAGTTACTCACTGTTCACAAGAAACAGGCACTGCACAGTTTGTCTCACTCCTGCTTCTCTGCACTGGACACTGAGTGCACTTTCCTGGATATACCATGCTGCTTGGCATGTGTGTGCCAAGACTTCCCTCCCTGTGCTGTTATTGTATTTGTGCTTGGTGTGGGTGTATGTGCCAAGGCTGGAGCAGATATGTAGACACTATTCCCTCATGCTCTCCCTGTGCTGTCATCGTATTTGTGCTTGGTGTGGGTGTATGTGCCAAGGTTGGAGCAGTTATGTAGACACTATTGCCTCATGCTCTCCCTGTGCTGTCATCGTATTAGTGCTTGCGGTGGGTGTGTGTGCCAATGCTGGAGCAGTTATGTAGACACTAATGCCTCATGCTCTCGCTGTGCTGTCCTTGTGTTTGTGCTTGCTGTGGGTGTGTGTGCCAAGGCTGAAGCAGTTATGTAGACATTATAGCCTTGTGCCCTGCCTGTGCTTTCATTGTGTTTGTGCTTGGTGTGGTTATGTGTGTCAAGGCTGGAGTAGTTTTGTAGACACAATCGACTTGTGCTCTCCCTGTGCTGTCATTGTGTTTGTGTTTGGTATTGGTGTGTGTGTATCAAGGCTGGAGCAGTTATGTAGAAACTATTGCCTCATGCTCTCCCTGTGCTGCCATCATATTTGTGTTTGGTGTGGGTGTATGTGCCAAGGCTGGAGCAGTTATGTAGACACTATTGCCTCATGCTCTCCCTGTGCTGTTATTGTGTTTGTGCTTGGTGTGGGTGTGTGTGCCAAGGCTGGAGCAGTTATGTAGATATTATAGCCTTGTGCCCTACCTGTGCTGTCATTGTGTTTGTGCTTGGTGTGGGTGCCAAGGCTGGAGCAGTTTTGTAGACACTATTGCCTCGTGCTCTCCCTGTGCTGTCATTGTGTTTGTGTTTGGTATTGGTGTGTGTGTGCCAAGGCTGGAGCAGTTATATAGACATTAAAAGCCTTAATTCCCTACCTGTGCTGTCATTGTATTTTTGATTTGTGTGGGTGTGGGTGTGCCAAGGCTGGAGCAGTTATGTAGACACTATTGCCTCATGCTCTCCCTGTGCTGTCATTGTGTTTGTGCTTGGTGTGGGTGTTTGTGCCAAGGCTGGAGCAGTTATGTAGACATTATAGCCTTGTGCCGTCCCTGTGCTGTCATTTTGTTTGTGCTTGGTGGGTGGGACACTCTGTCAGGAAATTTAATTACTTTCAGCACCTAGACAGCAATTATCCTTAGCTAAATCTCCTGACTACATACTATGGGGACTATTTAAGAAAGTGCAAGCGGACATGATCTGATTATGTCCGCTGCACATCGATAAGTGCTGACAGCATATTATACTCTCGGCATTTATCATTGCACCAGCAGTTCTTGTAAACTGCTGGTGTAATACCACCCCCTGCAAATTTGCGGCCAATCAGCCGCTTGCCGGGGGTGTCAATCAACCCGATCGTATTGGATTGTGTTGATTTCCAGTGATGTCTGTCCGCCGCCTAAGAGCAGGCGGACAGGTTATGGAGCAGCGGTCTTTAGACCGCTGTTTCATAACTTGTGTTTCTGGCGAGCCTGAAGGCTTGCCAGAAACACAGGGCATCAAGCTCCATACAAAGCTTGATAAATATGCCCCTATGTCTCAGATGTATAAAAGTAACCTATAACTTAAGAGCTGTTTGTAATTATTTGAGTTACTGAGGTGTTACCTTAATATCTGCTGAAGCTGTGAATTTTATACCAGTTGCAATCACAGTAGAACTGCTAATGAGTACAGGCAAGGTCGGCATACTAATACCTCCTGTTGCCAAAATAAGTTGATACAATTTTAGGGAAAAAAGATTCAACAGATTATGCAAAGCTCTCAGGAACTGATATAAAAATTAATGGCGGCATGTTTGATTAAACCATACTAAAATCTTTAAATAAGTAACGCAAACATCACCCACAATTGACTGGGCTTAAAGGGGAATAAACGTGAAACTTTCAATAAATGTATTTAAAAAGTGAAGCATGGTGTATCTCAAAGAGTGTGGAAGTTACTATAGGAAGGTGTTAGCTGTGGCAGATTGAAGGATGTGCTGGAGGGTTTTATAGGGCTTCAATCCTAGAAAAGAGAGAAACAAATAATACATCCAGTCTCTTATAATATTACTATTAAGTGAGTATATTATATTGCTTTGTCCAGCTCCTTGTGCCATACAGCTTACTATTATCCCTAAGATCATATGACCTAAAAAATTATTCACATAAAACTGGTGGCAGCAGTGGGATGTAGAGACAAGTTGTGGTCCTTGGAAACTGGGAAAGGGGAAGCTATTGGAAAAACCAGCAGACAGAGCTGGTAATAACCCAGCAATATCCTGGTACGGCTGGGAGCTGGAAGCTCTGCATTCTGAAGAATATTTTTCTTAAAAAAATGTTTTTGTTTTCTATGTGTGCTGGTTTTAAAAAGCAAAAACAAATTTGTTGAATAATAGAACTATGGTTAATCCATCACCAGTTTCTGTCATGTTCCTTCAAAACTGGAATCAACATTTTTACTATCATATGAATTGTGCATGTAAAAATATTACAAAAAATAAACAAAAAAAAAGCTATGCCACCAACTACAATATGACATCTGCAAGAGGAAAAAATGGGTTTGCAAGAGGTCAAAGCTATTGAAATAAAAAAGTAAAAAAATAAAAATGTGTTGCTAGCAAAGAGTTCATATTTATACA
>NC_069502.1:1173631607-1173836607 GCF_027579735.1 Bombina bombina | reverse complement strand
ATAAATATAATGTAGTTGGCGGCGATGTTGGGGGCAGCAGATTAGGGGTTCATAAATATAATGTAGGTGGCGGCGGTGTCCAGAGTGACAGATTAGGGGTTAAAAATTAAATTTTTGTGTTTGCGATGCGTGAGGACCTCGGTTTAGGGGTTAATAGGTAGTTTATGGGTGTTAGTGTACTTTTTAGCACTTTAGTTATGAGTTTTATGTTACGGCATTGTACCATAAAAATCTTAATTCCTGACTTTTAAATGCTTGACAGGGTAGGGTGTACCCCTCACTTTTTGGCCTCCCAGGATAGACTCGTAATACCGGCGCTATGGAAGTCCCATAGAAAAAAGACTTTACAAAGTTTACGTAAGTCGTTTTGCGGTAAGGCCAAAGAAGTGTGCGGTACACCTATACCTGCAAGACTCGTAATAGCAGTGGGTGTAAAAAAGAAGCGTTAGGACCTCTTACCTTAATGCACAACTCGTAATCTAGCCGTAAGACTTTTAATTTTAAGAAAGCAAAATTCAACGATTTAAGGAAATCATTAAATATAAATTGGGACAATGTATTCTCTAATAAAAATACAGAGGATAAATGGATACTATTTAAAATTTTGTTATATAAATATACATATCAACAAATACCATATGGTTATAAAAATAAAAATAAAAAATAAAAGCCGTTGTGGCTAAATAAAAATGTGTTAACATAAATTAGGAAAAAACGTAGGTCATTTAAATTATTCAAAGAAAATAGTACAGACTCAACATACAATATAAGGAATGTAACAATGCATGCAAAAAAGCAATCAAATTAGCCAAAATTGAAAATGAAAAATTAATTGCAAAGGATTCTAGTCTAACCCTAAAAGATTCTTTAAGTACATAAATAGCATAAAATCTAAGGAGGACAATATAGGAGGACAATATAGGAGGGTAGCATGATAAATAATGACAGGGAGAAGGCTGAGGTACTAAACCAGTTTTTTTCTTCAGTATACAAAAGAGAGGAACCATTGGATGATACTTTGGAACAAAATAAAACATGCCAGTCCATACCATTAACTGGGTTATGTTTAGAGGATATCAGGAAAAAACTTGATAATATTAAGGTAAATAAAACTCAAGGCCCAGATGGAATACACCCAAGGGTTTTAAGGGAATTTAGCACTGTTATAGACAAACCTCTACTCTTAATTTTTCAAGACTCATTATCCTCAGGCATGGTACCCCAGGATTGGCGTAAAGCTGATGTGGTGCCACTCTTCAAAAATGGAACCAGGGATGATCCAGGAACCTATAGACCAGTTAGTTTGACATCAATAGTGGGGAAGATATTTGAATGAATTATAAGGGATTATATTGATGAATATATTTGTGTAAACAAGATTATGAGTTCTAATCAGCATGGTTTTAGAAGAAATAGATCATGTCAAACTAATCTAATTAGATTCTATGAGGAAGCAAGTAAAAATATAGATAAAGGGGAATCAGTTGATGTGATATACTTAGCAAAAGCAAAACATTTTGCAAAGGCATTTGATACAGTGCCACATGAGAGATTAATGCACAAAATTAAGGGACTGGGAATAGCTGAAAATGTTAGCTCATGGATAAATAACTGGATAAAAGATAGGGAGCAACGAGTAGTAGTAAATGGATCATACTCAGATTGGACAAAGGTACTCTGTGGAGTCCCCCAGGGAACAATGCTGGGCCCTGTTCTTTTTAATATTTTTATAAATGACTTGGAGCAAGGATTAAATAGCGACATCTCTATTTTTGCAGACGATACTAAGTTAAGTAAGGTCATTAGGTCAGAACAGGATGAACTTTCATTACAAAGGGATCCACAAAAATTAGAAGTATGGGCAAGTAAATGGAAAATGAGATTTAATACGGAAAAATGCAAGGTTCTACATTTCAGAAGTAAAAATCAGCAGGCAACATATTTTTTAAATGGGACAAGACTTAGCCAAACACAGGAGGAAAGGGATTTGGGAGTATTAATAGATAACAAACTAAAGATGGGTGCACAATGCACAATGCAAAGGTTAATAAGATACTAGCATGTATTAAAAGAGGCATTGATTCAAGGGAGGAAAGCATAATTCTGTCCCTATATAAAGCCCTGATAAGACCTCACTTTGAGTATGGAGTTCAGTTCTTGGGACCGATCACAAAAAACGATATTGCAGAACTAGAAAAAGTTCAGAGAAGGGTCACGAAGCTAATAAGGGGATTAGAGAATTTAACCTATGAGGAGAGGCTAGCCAAACTGGGTCTATGTTCTTTAGAAAAAAGGCGCTTGAGAGGTGACATGATTACTTTATATAAATATATTCAAGGCCCATATACAGAGATGGCAGAAGCTCTGTTTATTCCAAGAAAATTGTTTCTGACAAGAGGTCACAATTTAAAGTTGGAGGAAAAGAGATTTATTCTCCTGCAACGGAAACGTTTTTTCACTGTAAGAGCAATAAAATTGTGGAACTCCTTACCAAAGGAGGTAGTGAATGCCAATACCCTAGATACATTTCTGTATATAAACAAAATTCATGTATATGATTGCTAGTATTAAATTGGTCACCTTTTAGTGGGATTATTTAAGCTTAACTGGAGCTTTTTGCAAGTATTTTAGATTTGTATAGGTTGAACTCGATGGACTTCAGTCTTTTTTCAACCTTATCTACTATGTTACATATAAATTTACTAACAGTTCCCATAGACCAATGTAAAGACACTTTTCAGTGCCGTTTTTTTCTCTAACACCCCACACCCGCTCATTTCAACCCCTAAAAAGTGCTTTGTGCAGGTATTAATACAAAAATTAAAGATGCTCATATTTGCAATGGCTGGTGATTTATCGTGCGTCCATAAACGTGTGAATCTAGCCCATATTCTCCAGCGCTCTCCATGAGTACAATTGATACAAGTAAAACAATTATACAATACTTGTAAGAGACAAGACAACATTTGACAAACACAGGAGCAATTGAGGACCCTATCCCCATGGGAATTTACAATCTAGTAACAGGAATCAAATATTAACTCATGCAGGAATCACTTACAAATAAATTGTATACATGTTTCATTTCAAATAGAATTAAAGTCATTTGCAGAGATGGACAAACTCTGCTATTGCTGTAGATCTTTAGTGTAAGATCCCAGACATTTGCTACCCTACACCAGTGCAAGCATCTGTTGTGCGCTATTAAACTTTGTAGCACAAGGGCAATGTAATCATGTGTTATGAAAGATTTATTAATTTTAGTCATTAGTGTAATGTAATACCCTGCTGTATTTCTTATCGTATGAATTTCTCATTTATTAATAAATCTACAGCTCTATTGAGGCAAAAGCACCAGATGCCTTAGTTATACATTTTTTGTGCCTTTATAGATCCCTACAGGCTGTAAAACTGCAGTAGCCTATATTACTATTTATATATTACTATTTATATATTACTATTTGTATATTACTATTGATATATTACTATTTATATATTACTATTTTGCTATATTTAATGATGTAGTCAAAGCAAAGATTAGCCTGAGATACGTATGTAGACATGTTTTTTATAAATTAAATTAGCTGTTAATATAGAAGAATTAAATGTAAAGTTTTAGTTTCTATAAAGGAATGGTTTAAACCTAGGATTCCCTTATATATTCTCTTCTGGGGCTCAATAATGCAATGGTCTCTGGGCAGGGGAGATTATTTAAAAATGCTCACAGAATTTGTATTTTCCTGGTAAAATGATCTAATGCCACATTTTACATTGAAAACAGTCCGCTAGATTTGGAGTTTTGTCGGTAACGACCCGAAAAACTAACGCCGGCTTTTTTCTGGCCGCACCATAAAAATAACTCTGGTATTGAGAGTCCACATAAAGGCTGCGTTAGGCTCCAAAAAAGGAGCGTAGAGCATTTTTAACGCAGCTTCAACTCTCAATACCAGAGTTGCTTAAGCAAGCGGCCAGCCTCAAAAACGTGCTCGTGCACGATTCCCCCATAGGAAACAATGGGGCTGTTTGAGCTGAAAAAAAAACTAACACCTGCAAAAAAGCCGCGTTCAGCTCTTAACGCAGCCCCATTGTTTGCTATGGGGAAACACTTCCTACGTCTGCACCTAACACTCTAACATGTACCCCGAGTCTAAACACCCCTAACCTTACACTTATTAACCCCTAATCTGCCGCCCCCGCTATCGCTGACACCTGCATTTTATTTTTAACCCCTAATCTGCCGCTCCGTAAACCGCCGCTACTTACATTATCCCTATGTACCCCTAATCTGCTGCCCCTAACACCGCCGACCCCTATATTATATTTATTAACCCCTAATCTGCCCCCCACAACGTCGCCTCCACCTACCTACACTTATTAACCCCTAATCTGCCGACCGGAGCTCACCGCTATTCTAATAAATGTATTAACCCCTAAAGCTAAGTCTAACCCTAACACTAACACCCCCCTAAGTTAAATATAATTTACATCTAACGAAATTAATTAACTCTTATTAAATAAATTATTCCTATTTAAAGATAAATACTTACCTGTAAAATAAATCCTAATATACCTACAATATAAATTATAATTATATTATAGCTATTTTAGGATTAATATTTATTTTACAGGTAACTTTGTATTTATTTTAACCAGGTACAATAGCTATTAAATAGTTAAGAACTATTTAATAGCTAAAATAGTTAAAATAATTACAAAATTACCTGTAAAATAAATACTAACCTAAGTTACAATTAAACCTAACACTACACTATCAATAAATTAATTAAATAAACTACCTACAATTACCTACAATTAACCTAACACTACACTATCAATAAATTAATTAAATACAATTCCTACAAATAATAAAAAAAACATACAATACCCCCCCCAACATTACAATCCACCACCCACATACCCCTAATCTAACCCAACCCCCCCTTAAATAAACCTAACACTAAGCCCCTGAAGATCTTCCTACCTTGTCTTCACCTCACCGGGTATCACCGATCGGTCCTGGCTCCGATATCTTCATCCAACCCAAGCGGGGGCTAGACATCCACTGAAGAAGTCCAGAAGAGGGTCCAAAGTCTTCATCCTATCCGGGAAGAAGAGGCGATCCGGACCGGCAACCATCTTGATCCAAGCGGCATCTTCTATCTTCATCCGATGACGACCGGCTCCATCCTGAAGACCTCCACCGCGGACCCATCTTCTTCCGGCGACGTCCAACTGAAGAATGACGGTTCCTTTAAGGGACGTCATCCAAGATGGCGTCCCTCGAATTCCAATTGGCTGATAGGATTCTATCAGCCAATTGGAATTAAGGTAGGAATATTCTGATTGGCTGATGGAATCAGCCAATCAGAATCAAGTTCAATCCGATTGGCTGATCCAATCAGCCAATCAGATTGAGCTCGCATTCTATTGGCTGTTCCGATCAGCCAATAGAATGCGAGCTCAATCTGATTGGCTGATTGGCTTAAATTATATTTAAGTTAGGGGGGTGTTAGTGTTAGGGTTAGACTTAGCTTTAGGGGTTAATACATTTATTAGAATAGCGGTGATCTCCGGTCGGCAGATTAGGGGTTAATAAATGTAGGCAGGTGGAGGCGACGTTGAGGAGGGCAGATTAGGGGTTAATACTATTTATTATAGGGTTAGTGATGCGGATTAGGGGTTAATAACTTTATTATAGTAGCGCTCAGGTCCGGTCGGCAGATTAGGGGTTTATAAGTGGAGGCAGGTGGAGGCGATGTTGTGGGGGGCAGATTAGGGGTTAATAAATATAATATAGGGGTTGGCGGTGTTAGGGGCAGCAGATTATGGGTACATAAGGATAACTTTGTTGGCGGCGCTTTGCGGTCGGCAGATTAGGGGTTAATAAGTGTAGGCAGATGGAGGCGACTTTGAGGGGGGCAGATTAGGGGTTAATAAATATAATACAGGGGTCGGCGGTGTTAGGGGGAGCAGATTAGGGGTACATAAGGATAACGTAGGTGGCGGTCGGCAGATTAGGGGTTAAAAAAATGTATTTGAGTGTCGGCGATGTGGGGGGACCTCGGTTTAGGGGTACATAGGTAGTTTATGGGTGTTAGTGTACTTTAGAGTACAGTAGTTAAGAGCTTTATAAACCGGCGTTAGCCCAGAAAGCTCTTAACTACTGACTTTTTTCCTGCGGCTGGAGTTTTGTCATTAGATGTCTAACGCTCACTTCAGAAACGACTCTAAATACCGGAGTTATAAAAATCCCATTGAAAAGATAGGATACGCAATTTACGTAAGGGGATCTGCGGTATGGAAAAGTCACGGCTGAAAAGTGAGCGTTAGACCCTATTTTGAGTGACTCCAAATACCGGCGGTAGCCTAAAACCAGCGTTAGGAGCCTCTAACGCTGGTTTTCACGGCTAACGCCAAACTCCAAATCTAGGTGAGTGTCTTGCTAAGGGGCATATACTGCATTTTTGTATGGCGAGGAGATACATACATTACAAAAGTGCACAATTACATTAATAATTTAAAAATCATATAAAACGAGTAATTGAACCATTCAAACAAAAATAAAGAGAAAAAAATGTCATGGTGAATTAAAAATTGTAACAAAATTGTTCACTAAAAATCGTATATTACACAAAAATAAACAGTATTAAATATGCACAGCCTAAATTGTTATTTAAGTACACTGGATGTGCAAAAAACACCTTGAAATTCATAATTATATTTACAAAATACAAAGTGTAATTGTTGTTTTTTCATAAAATGGGCTGAATATGGCAGTATATAAAGTTGTCTCTCAAATTCCAGCGTAATTCTGTAACTCACTGTTTTTTCTCACAAACTAAAAACTTTTACCAAAATATTCAAACTAATTATTACCCTAATAACAAACACATGATACGAAAATAGACGCAATTGTAAGATGCTATACGCAGAAAGCAGCGTAATGTGATTTGTATTGGTCGCAGGATTTAATTTTTAAAGTGCGCCCCCTGCTCACTGCTAACTTCACTCTATGGAGCGAAGTGTTCCTTTGCAATGAGCTCCATTACTTTATATAGGAGGCATCTCACCACTCGCAGGGACTGCCCCTTTATTATGATAATTCCACGAGGGCAGCCACTGCAAGGGTCAGCATGAAAAACCATGTCAGGTCTGGCGAAGTTTAGATAAACAGCCCCTGGTTAAGACAGATATAAAAGATTTGCTTAAAGGGACATGAAATCCAAAATTTCTCTTTCATAATTTAAACAAAGCATACAATAAAAAAAATCTTATTTATTTCTATTATTAAATTTGCTTTCATGTTATTCTTTGTTAAAGAAATATCTAGATAGATAGGTAGTGTGCACGTTTCTTTTTAATGTATAACATTCTTGCAAAACTGCTGCCATATAGTTCTGCAGACACAAACATGCTCCTGAGCTCACCTCCCTGCCTCTCACCAAAGGATACAAAAAGAACAAAGATATTTTAATAAAATAAACAAACTGGACCTTTAAGTGTGCAAACAGTGGTTGGAGAACGTTGAGCAAGTACACTTTCAGAGGTATTTAAAGCAAAAGCAGGCGAAACGGAAACAAATAATAATGTAAATTGCAGTGTTGTTTTATTTGTCTTATTAAATGCTGATTTTTAATGTTCCTCTATGTGAAAAAAATGACATTCAAACTGTTTTTGTTATCATCTATATTGAACCAACTATGATATTTTTCTTTTCATTGCCTGTTCATATCTTCATAATATTTCAATACTTTTCTCAAATAATAAAAACTGTGCACGATTATTTAAAAGATCAGGTGTGTCATTAAATAAAGTGTTTTACTCCATTTCCTGACTGCTTGGTATTTATATTAATATAGTATTTTAATAATATCCTAACATAATACGATTACATTCACAAAAAATGAGTATAAAGATGTTCTTCTCAAGACAGTAATTACGTTTGTACTTAGTTAGTTTTTAATATTGCAGCTGACAGGTTGTTTAATAGTGAAATATTAGCTGTTTTTTCTATCTGATAAAGTCTGATTAAATGAGAAGAAGTATTAACAGAATCTACAAGTCCCTACCTCAGTACTTGTGACAGATAAGTGCTGTAAAGTGAAGCACATTCTTGTTCAAATACTGTCTTTGTTTGTATAGGCAGAAGGCGCAGTTGCCCCTGGTACTTTCCGTTACCCCCAGTAATCATGCACCTGTGATTCCCAGCTGTAATATTGAAGTGTCCTGACTACCTGGCTGCTGCTGTATTTAATTTCAATGCATTTGAATTATTATAACCCACTCAAAATACGTAAATTATATAAAACAAAAAAGAATATTTTCAAGAGAGTTTTTACCTAGACATGCTAAATATATGTGCGTGTTCACGAGCATACATAAATATTCAACAAAACATACTAAGTGAATTTTATATTGACAGCAAATTGGAATGTTTATTTTAATTACATGCTCTATTTGAATCATGAAAGTTTAATTTTTAATTTTAATTTTTTGTCCCTTCAATTCAATATGATGCCTGCCTAAAATTCATAGGATGTGCAATTAACAATTATTAATAATGCTGAATAATTTTATAACTAAATTTATCAAATATATAAACACATGCAATCATAAATTACCCTTTTTATTTTTACATTTAATTTTAGTGTGCAAGTTTTATATTTCAAAAGTGTGATTTGAGTTACATTCTAGTTTTCGTTATCAAACAAGGATATAATTGTGATCAGCATATGAACTGTGCATGTGCAAAACTTAAATATGCGGTGGATTTAAATAATGAGTTTGTAAAAAAAAAAAGAACAAAAAAAAAAAAAAACACACGTTCCTGGTTCCACAGCTACTTGAAGGTGGATAAAAAAGAATTGCCTTTCTCACTGCTACTAACTTTAAAATGTTCTAATAATGTTTCTCAGAGTTTTAATAAAAGGAAAAAAAGATTAAAATTATGTTATTGTTTGAATATTACAATCCAGCAATCTAAACTTTCCTATGGGGCTATGATGTGTTTAAACTACAGCTGAACTTTAGCAACGTTAAGTGTCCTCTCTTATAATGTTGTTAATAGCTTTAATAAAAGGAAAAAAAGAATAAAAAATTATATAACTGGATATTACAAAGCAGTCATCAAATTTCTCCTATAGGACTAGAAGTCTTTAGACTACAGAGGCTCTTCAAAGGGATATTGGAGTCAAAATTAAATCATTATTCAGATAGAGCAGACAATTAACAAACAAAAATGATCACAATGGCTGTATAATATTAGTGAATTTACAAATGGTCAACTATAATTACAATAAAAAGTGTATAAAAGAAGGCAGGGAGCCCTTACAGTCCCTTAGAAAATTTGGCCAGGTGTTCCTCTCTTCCCACTCTACTAAACACAATGGGGTGGGAATCTTAATTCGTAAGCAGATCCCTTTCCTTCTCACTAACATTTTTAGGGATAAAGAGGGCAGATTGGTGGTGATCACTGGTCGACTCTTTAACAAAGTTATTACTACCGCCAATATTTACGCTCCTAATTGTAGTCCTACACAGTTTTTACTCCAGTCCTGTAATACAATATCTGAAAACTCCAAAGGCAGCCTGATATTGGGGGGAGACTTCAATTTAGCTCTTGACCCCAATTTAGATTGCTCATCTGGATCTTCCTTGGTCCCTCAGAAAACCCTAAAACTAATTAAGTCACATCTGTCAAGATTAAATGTACATGATGCCTGGAGAATCTATCATCCACAAGTAAAAGATTATTCGTTCTTTTCTTACCCTCACCAAAATTATTCCCGCATTGATTATCTGATGATTGATGTTACTAGCTTAGCCCTAGTTCTGTCTACTGAAATATCCCCCATTACTTGGTCTGATCATGCTATGATTAGTTGCTCTTTGAAATGGCCTACATCTCAGAGACGGGACCGCTCATGGAAATTAGACGAATCTTTACTGTGTGACCCATTGACTAGCCTACAAATACATGAAAAACTCGAAACTTATTTTAGGATAAACTCTACACCTGAGGTATCTCCTCTTCATATATGGGAAGCACATAAGTGCGTTATCAGAGGTGACCTAATAGCGATTAAGGTAGCTAGGAACAGACAACATTCCCTAGTATTAAAAAAACTATTAGAGGAACTAGAAAAATTACAAGACACACACAAGAGACACCCCAAGGTTCACTCACTGCTCGTACATATTCAACACAAACAAAAACAGCTGGACCTACTCTTGGGCAGGGAGGCCAAACGTAGAGCCCTCTTCCTTAGGAGGAGATTTTATGAGGGGGGAAACAAACAGGGCAGACTGTTGGCGAGGCTTTTACGAAATAGAACCTCTAAAGGATATATTATGTCCATAAAAGATGCTACAGTGAAGGTCTGGTCTAATTCTACTGATATAGATACAAATTTCAGAAACTACTACAAGGACCTCTATAACTTAGACAGAAATACTCCCCCACCTACACCATCTGATATCTCAGTTTACCTTGCATCTCTTAATCTACCCTCCCTTTTACATTAAAAGAACTTCAAACGGCTATTTGTTCTTTCCCTCCTGGCAAAGCCCCTGGCCCAGACGGTTTTGGCCACTCTTACTACTCCAAATTTATTGACATCCTTGCCCCTCATCTCCTAGCCCACTTCTCTGAAATTGACAATGGCACCTCCTTCCCCCCCTGTCCATCCAAGCACATATTTCCGTAATCCCAAAGCCTAATAAGACTGCTGACCTCATTCCCAACTACAGACCAATATCCCTTTTGAACACGGACATTAAAATTTATGCAAAAATGCTATCTATTAGATTAAACCGCTATCTCCCATATTTAATTCACCAGGACCAAGTCGAATTTGTCCCCTTCAGAGAGGCAAGGGATAATACGGTCCGCAACCTTCATCTCCTTTGGCACTCTAAAAAACAGGCCCTTCCCACAATATTTTTATCTACTGACACGGAGAAAGCCTTCAACCGGGTCAGATGGTCCTTTCTCAAAGCCACCTTTGGTATTGGTGAGTCTATGCTCCATAGAATCTTTGCGCTATATAATGAGCGCTTAAATATCTACTAATGGTATACTTTCTCATCCTTTCCCGATTTCGAATGCCCCCTGTCCCCCTTACTGTTCATTTGCCTCTTAGAGACATTTGCCGCAAAGATTCGACAAAACCCTGGGATCAAGGGTATGTTGATAAGAGAAGAGTCCTATAAATTATCTTTATTCGCGGACGACGTGTTGTTTACTCTCACTAATCCAAGTAGTTCAATCCCCATCCTATTAGAGGAACTTTTGCTTTTTAATAGTCTGACTAATTTCCTAATTAATCATTCTAAATCAGAATTCCTAGGGGTTTCCCTGTCTCCGGCCCTCGCTCAACAACTCAAGTCTTCCTGCCCCTTCCGCCAATGCAAATCCTCTTTAAAGTTCCTAGGTACATACCTTGTTGATGAGTTGGAATAGGTTTACAACTTAAACTTTGTTCCGCTAAAACTGTCTCTTGAGCGCGATCTATCTTCTTGGCACTCTAGGCACCTTTCTTGGTTGGGAAGAATTAATTCAATAAAAATGACAGCCTTTCCCAGACTTTTGTATTTACTGCAGGCCCTCCCTATACCCCTCCCTCCTCGATTTCTCTTTAATATCCAACAGTTATTTAACTCTTTTATATGAAAAGGAGGACACTCGAGAATTAATAAAAAGATAATGATGAGCCCCCGTATTCATGGCGGTTTGGGAGTCCCCAATTTAGAAATGTATAGTCAAACGATTTTTATCCAGAGAATTCTAGACTGGAGGCTACATAAAGCCCAGAAAAGGTGGATCCACCTTGAGGAGCTCCTTAATAAAGACTTAAACTTACATTCTGGCTGTTGGTCCCCACGCGGCAAGGAATTAATTAGAAACATAGAAAACCCGATCACTAAGGAGACCTTGATTCAATGGGAAAAGGCCAAAAGACTTAATTCATATCTTTCATCCAGACCTTCCCCACTGACTTCCCTAATCCACAATCCTGAATTTTCCTTGACTGACCTAGGAATACAATCCAATGATCTCATAACTCCCCCAGACATTGCAATCCATCACCTCTCAGAAAATGATCATCTACACTCTCATACAAAAATACGGGAGATGGGATTTAATTGGGCCAACAGCTGGTTCAACTACAGGAGAGTTCACCATTACATTACATCCTACAAACAACAACACAATATGCTGAGACCTATGACTAACCTAGAAAAATTGCTATCCTTTATAACCTCACTCAACCATACTCTTTCTAAGATATACTCAATTCTAGCTCAACCCCCCCCCCCCCCAGGCAACTTGCCCTCCTCTGTCGAGTCTTGGGAGAGGGAACTGGGGGTTATTATTCTTCCCCATACAGCATCTTTTATGTTCATTAACACTAAAACATCCTCATCATCAGCAGGGTTGTTGGAAATGAACTATAAAATCCTTCATAACTGGTATCTTACCCCAAGACGTTTATATAGGTTATACCCCTCAACTAGTAATTACTGCTGGCGCTGTGGCCATATGGGTAGTGGTATGGGCCACATGTGGTGGTGGTGTAACAGTATTAACTCCTTTTGGAGAGCCCTCATTGGGGAAATAGAGATGATCTTCCAGATATTAATCCCCTTGGACCCGCTAATATTTCTCCTGAACAAAAGTATCAAACTCCCTTCCAAAGCCCACACTATATTGTTCCGTATTTTTACCAATAGCGCCAAATCACTGATCGCGAAATCCCCAGACCGCCCGGATATAATACTGTGGAAGGAAAAAGTCTAAGACCTCTTAGAACTAGAAGAATACAAATCTTATAGGCTAGATACTAGAGACCTCTTTATTATTGCCCAAGACATGTGGGATCAATATTTTAAATTATATTGCAACCTATCTGCTCTTATACATTTCTAATTTATCTAATTTTCTGTCATTAAATCCGTGGAGACTTAGTCTTATTATTAGCCTTATTATTAACCCTACTTGAATAGACCATATGCATTCTATATAATAGTACGACTGTAACTGTAACTAGGCCTATACGGCTACCTTTTATTTTTATATTATTTTGACCTTTCTTTGTTTTCTTTACTACTCTATAAAAGATTAGTTGTTTCTGTTTAGCAATGTTAATCGTATTGAAATGTTAATGGAAAGTTTGTCCTTGCATATCCAATCTTGTATATTTTTTTTGAAAAATCTCTCAATAAAAAGAACTTGGAATAAAAAGTGTATAAAAGAGTAGTATAATTTCCACTGTTAACACCAAAAAACTGTATTCTATTAATATTAAAATTACAAAATATAGTAAATATGGGTAGACAAGCTGAAACCCAATCACATTTCTACTGAGCCTTACAGCCATGTTATTCACACATGTAAAACATTTTTAAATGTTTAATATATATATATATATATATATATATATATATATATATATATATATTAAATTATTTGAGTTTCAGCGCCTGAATAAAGAGTCTTTGAATTCACATCCAGCCAGAAGCACTTAAGTCTCTCAAATCTTTTTCATAGAGTAGAAGATAAAAGGGTAAATTCTCCTAAGTACTGTATACTTTCCACTGTCCACAGATCTAACTCCAGTGCTGTGAAATGGACTGGTGATGGTATCGGACTATCTGTAATTATAACTGGGCAGTATGGGGGAGTTAGCATAGTCAGGGCATGTGGTTGTAGCTTGCAGACATAGCCAAAGGTCTTTTGGGGCATGGTAGAATGGTCTAGGGAGTCAGGAAGAGGGGGACAAAAAATCAATTGTATCAAGCTTTTGAAACAAGGACATAAATAGGACAGGAGACTCTTCATGAGGGATAGGACCTCATGCTGTGATAGCCCCATGAAATGCAAGATGGCTGAGAACTCTGCTAATTTTGTCAATTAGGTGACATTATAACAAGAGAAAAAGGTTCCTCACAGGATCACAAAAAGGGAACTGTTACTTTAGGATCTAAGCATCCAATCACAAATTGATCAATCACAATTGACATAGTGTGAGGGGTTACAAAATATCACAGTTTAAAACATCTTAGTTCCACTGTTAACCCTTTCTTAACCACAATTAACTTTCATTTCTTAATATATAAGATTAGGTCAACACTACAAAACGTCCAACGTAAGGAGCACCGAAGATACACATGATCGTGGTGGCTAAAAGAAAAAAAAAAAAAAGACTCCTCCTAAATAAAGGGATTCAAATCAAATTTCCTATTCATACCCTTTGGATACATAGGGGCCGATTTATTAAAGTGCTGACAGACATGATATGATATAGCGTATCATGTCCGCCACACATTGATAAATGCCGACAGCATACGCTATCAGCATTTATATTACACAAGCAGTTCTTGTGAACTGCTTGGGCAATGCCGCCCCCTGCAGATTCACGGCCAATCAGCCGCTAGCAAGGGGTGTCAATCATCCCAATCGTATAGGATCGGGCGGATTGATGTCGGCAGCCTCAGAGCAGGCGGACAGGTTATGGAGTCGGAAGTCTAGTGCGGAAACAGAGGCATCAAGCTCCATTCGGCCCCATAGAGTCCATTTTCCTAATCCACTTAGCCTTGTTATATAGCAAGTCTTTTTGTCTATCACCTCCTCTAGCTTTATACAGTGAAACTAAGATGTTTTAAACTGTGATACTTTGTAACCCCTCCCACTATGTCAATTGTGATTGGTCAGTTTGTGATTGGATATGGGTTCAAATGTTCACTGTGTGCATTATGTGTTCAGCTTGACAAAGGGGCAGGAGCCCTGAAATGTTGCTTGTCAATAAACGTTTTCACTTCTGCATTTGGAGTGTGCAGGTTACATGTGTTTATATGAATTTTTGGAGCAAGAAGGTAACTCCATAAGCTAAGCACCCATTCGTCTATACTGTGTAACATTGGAATAAGAGAGTGCTGGTCCTAAAATACAAACAATTCTGACTTTACACCTTCAGTCCCAATGAATTACTTTGCTATCTGTATGCAAGTGAGGTTATTTCATACAGTAAACACGCAATAAAAAGAGAAGTTTTACATAAATTTTAATCACTTCCTATGGGAAGCAGCTCACAGGATTTTTCTTGGAGAATTCAGCGGGGTTTTCCCATGTGTGGGCTGTGAAATAATTTCTCTCCAAGTTGGATGTTTTTTTTTTGTTTTTTTTGAGAGTCTATTTTCTTATTTTGACAATAAAGAAAGCAAAAAGAGTTGTATTTCAAAACGAAAGGTTGGTGTCTCTGGGAATTTTTGCAACACATTTTAATCCATACATTTATGTTAATATTTATATAGTTATGTTCTCTAAATATTAACTGCCTATTGAATATTAACTGTTTCTGGCACACGTAAGCTGAGCATAAAATGGAAGCATTGTAAAATAATACCCATACTGCTTGCATTTCTTTGGGCTGCTATTCAGTGGTTAATATTTATCTTTTGAATGTTCGTATGGTACTCACTACAGTGATTCATGTCAGGAAGTGCAGATGTGTAAAGCCATTTTAGAATATTCATTTCACTCAGGTGACAGATTTCTGCTAAGGCCCAGAGTAAAATGAAATCCTGAATAACACAAATGCACAAAGCCTCTTTAGGGTAACTCTTACTTGAAAGTAGTGGAATTGCTTTGTTCCTGACTTTTTTGTAGTCTTTGAATATTAGTTGAATTGTGCATATTGGAATTAACACAGAAACACAGACATATACTCACACTCACGAGCACACACACGCACTCCTTTTCTCCTCATCTTTCCTTGTCTTATACCTTATCCCAATACCTCTTATAAAACACCTCAAACTTTTTTTTTCTTATTAAACTTTTGTTCCCATCTTGGTAAGCCTTAATTTAACCTCACTTCCTTTATTTAAAAGGGCAGTCTTCCCCAGAATTGTTATTGTTTAAAATGATTGATCATCCCTTTATTACCCATTCCCCATTTTTGCATAACCAACACAGTTATATTAATACACTTTTTACCTATGTAATTACCTTGTATCTAAGTCTCTGTAGACTGCCTCTTATTTCAGTTCTTTTGACAGACTTGCATTTTAGCCAATCAGTGCTGACTCATAAATAACTTCACAGGAGTGAGCACAAAGTTATCTATATGGCACACATGAAGTAGTGCTGTCTAGCTGTGAAAAACTGTCAAGATGCACTGAGATAAGAGGCAGCCTTCAAGGGCTTACAAATTATCATATGCACCTACCTTGGTTTAGCTTTCAACAAAGAATACTAAGAAAACAAAGCAAATTTGATGATAAAAGTAAATTCAAAAGTAGTTTAAAATTGTATGCCCTATCTGAATCATGAAAGTTTGATTTTGACTAGACTGTCCCTTTAAATAGTATTTTAGGAGGGGCGGAGTTTGACCGCAGACGGAGATGGAAGCATAACTGCTTAGCTCCGTGCAGGATAATATAAAAAGGGGATTTTAAACCTGCAAAAGATGACCAAACTGCCATAGGCAGGTAGAGACAGACCTCCAGGATAATCGGAAGGTGACATTGAAACTTTTAGTGATCGCAACTAAGAATAAACATGGGACACAGCAAAGAGGCCGTTCTGAGAGCAGCTAGAGGCAGCGCCATCTTGCCGGACCACGTGGAGTAGCGTTTCGGTAACGAAAGCAGCAAGTCAGCGCAAATACACTATAAACTCCACGGAGGTAATATGTAAAATCCTGGCTAGTCATATGTGAAGATAGAGGCGGCAGGGCTGTTTGAAAGCTACCGGGGAAGGGAAAGAGGATTCCCCACATTATCCACATTAACAGACACGCTGTCACCCTACCCTGATGACAGAACTACTAAGCAGAATAACGGAATGGAAATAAATCCTTCTCCTGGCATTAGAAGCTCCCTTATTTGAAGCGGAACCCAAATGGTGATTACTTTAACACTGTGATTGCGGCTAGGAGGAAAATATAACAGGCTGCAAGGGACCAAAATTGTATATGAGCGAATACAACCCACACTGGCTATAACAGAAGTTTGGAACACACTATAAATGCTGGGATCTGATCTTAGGAACTCTGTTTAAAGATACAGACACCCCAATTATATTTACACAGCCACCACTTCACACATTATACTATATAAGGGGACAGTTTGCTTCACTATTGAAGTAAACTCTTGGCCCATACACAATGGCGGCCAGAAAGATGAACAAACCATCTGCAGCAGGAAAATCGGCAGCGGCCAGTTTATTTTTTAAATCTTCCAAGGGGGAGAAAGCAATAGCACCCCAAGATCTAGAACAAGAGGAGGAGTCAGATGTAGAACAGGGGACACAGGTCAGCACTGACGATACCACACCGGTCACGAAAGCAGATATTCTGGCCCTAGTTTCAAAAACGGACATAGACAAGAACTTTGAAAAAATGTGGCATAAGATGGATTCCTTTCAAACCACCATCACCAACAGTCTAGCGGAATTAAAACATGAGATGCTTGACTTAGGCACCAGAGTGTCCGCTTTAGAGGACAATGAAAACAACGTTGAGGAGATGGTGACCACATTAGCACAAAAGTCACAAGATCATCAACAAGAACTAGATACTCTCCAGGATAAACTGGAGGATCTAGAGAACCGCTCACGCCGAAGCAACCTGAGAATCAAAGGAGTCCCAGAGAGCATAACACAGTCTGATCTGCAGAATTACCTATAGCAATTATTTAAGGCAATCACAGGATGTACAGAAGAAGACTCTTTTCAGATAGAAAGGGCACACAGGGCCCTTAAGGCAAAACCAAAGGGAGACTACCCCCCCCCGTGATGTAATAGTTAAATTGCTCCGATTCCCAGAAAAAGAAGCAATTCTTCAAGCTTCAAGAAAGAGTCCTACTTTCAAATACCAAGGTGTGGTAGTACAATTCTATCAAGATCTATGCGTACGTACTTTACAACGGAGAGGTGCACTCAGACCTCTCACCTCATTGCTCAGAAAAAATCAAATAACTTATCGTTGGGGATTCCCTTTTGCATTATACATCCTCCACGAGGGGAAAACTCTGACAATAAAGGACAGACAAGACATCCCAGAAATATGCTCATATATTGGATTAGATACACCAGATCTACCTAAAGAAAATGGCGACCCCGAAGAGGAGCGACACCCCCGAGGTGAAGACAACAATAAAAGAGCAAAGTGGACCAAAGTAGCAAAGAAGAAACCAAAATGACTTCAGAAAGAAAAGGGGACTGATGCTTAGCCTACTGCCGTATCCTCAGGCCTTTCGGAATGACAAGTAACAGATAAGTATTTAAAGTGATGTTTGGTTAATAATTGTACATGCTTTAAAGACTGTCAAATGGTTACGGGACTCTAGAAAGATCATAAGAGGGATTAAGTAAGCCATGCTGTCATAAGACTGGACACTAAGAAAGGTCTTCAGGACTCACACCATGATAAAGTCAGGTTGAAATAACCTTTGTTATTATAGCTTAATCTATATAATACTACTATCCTGCACGTAGTATTTAACTGTTTTTTTTTTTCTCTCTATTATTTTTCATCTTATTTCCTGTGTTAGTAAGATATATAAGGAAACCAAGAGGAATATGCAGGCGTTAAGCCTAGTTAATTATTGTTATGAGTTCAAACTGTTCAAAATTTCTGTGTGTTGTTCTTTCTATGTGGTCAACTGGGTTACCGATTTTTTAATGAAACTATGTCAGTCTAAGATAACGAAACATATGGTATGGTTTAAGAGATTGGAAATTTTTACCATTGTATGCAATGTCCTCCACACTTACTATTCTCTCGCATAATGTGAGAGGCCTAAACACAAATGTCAAACGTAAAATAGCCCTTACTCAATATCTACGACTGAAAGCAAAGATTATTTTCCTTCAGGAAACTCATTTCACACAAACATTAACCCCAAACTTCTGGCATAAGTCCTTTCCCACACACTTCCACTCCACCATCGATCAAAAAAAAAGAGGGGTTACTATTCTCATTCACTCATCCCTGGATTTTGTAAAAGAAGAAGTTATAACTGACCCAGAAGGTAGATTTCTTATAGTTAGGGGAAGAATACACAACACGAAGGTTACACTCTGCAATGTTTATGCCCCGAATGAGCAACAACACTCCTTTTTTAAAATGATCTCTCATCACCTCACTCAATGGTCCCAATCCAGAACAATCATAGCTGGAGACTTTAATATTTCTTTGCCATCACATAAAAGGAACACAGGGCAAACATTTACAAAGAAACAACAGAGACAAAGCTCGATTGCCAAATCAGTGAAAGATTCATTAGACTTACACAACTTAGTGGACACTTGGGAGATACTCTACGGTCAAACGTCAGACCACACTTTCTACTCACATGCACACAAGACGTACACTAGACTAGATTATGTGATGATTAGCCAGATCATGATCCCCAATCTCATAAGCGCGTTCATACACCCATGTGTATGGTCAGATCATTCGGTGGTGCAGGTAGACCTGACAGGCATACTTAACTTCGACAGACAGAGATCGTGGACGTATGACCCAAATACACTTAATAACGAACATACACGTAACCAAACTATTAAATTAATAGAGGAATATTGGCAACGTAATGAGCATTCCACCAATAATCCACTGTCCTCTTGGGCTGCGCACAAACCTTATGTAAGAGGGATTCTCATACAGGAAAAATCAAAGCTCATTAGAACCTCTCACAAAAATATAGATCAGTTACAAGCAGAAATACACACATTGGAGGCTAACAAAATTTATCAGGAACCACTTTCAAACAACTTCAGACTAAAAGAATGCTTCTTGAAAAGTTATTAAATGATTCGGCACTGAGAGCAATCCAGAGACTGAAAACAACTTACTTTATACATTCAAACAAGCCTGACAGGTATTTAGCCAACAAACTCAGAGAAAGAACTAAAATGCACTCTATCCCATGTATACAGATCCAGGGAGGGAAACAGACTTCTAACCCACAAGAAATAGCAGATACGTTTGCAAATTTTTACGAAACATTATATGATGGTAGGAAAGTTATAAGATCAGATCTGACACAGAGACTGTTGACGAGGTTTTTACAACAAACCAAAGGTAAGACTCTTGGTGTTACTGATATAGAGGGACTGAATGCAGAGATCTCAGAGCAGGAAATAGTTAACGTGATCAAGGAGATCAAGACAGGCAAAGCAGCAGGACCGGATGGCCTGCCTGGCGAGTATTACAAATTATTCAAGATGGCATTAGTTCCCCATTTTAAGAAATTCTGTAATGACATTATGAAAGGGGCAGAGATCCCAATAGATATTCTAAGAGCCAAGATAGTTGTCATCCCAAAGCCAGGGAAAGACCCCACACAATGCAAGAATTATAGACCAATCTCCTTGATCAATCAAGATGTAAAAATCCTTACAAAAGTATTAGCCAATAGACTCAAATTAGTACTCCCAGACATTATACACCCTGACCAGGTGGGGTTCATTCAGGGGAGAGAGGCCCCGGATAACATCAGAAGGACCATAGATTTAACGGAATACTTGAAGATGACAGGGACGCCTTCTCTGCTCCTATCACTGGATGCGGAGAAGGCGTTCGATAGAATAGATTGGACATACATGTTTGAAGTTTTATCACATTATGGTTTCAAAGGAGAGTTCATACAAGCAGTTAAGGGAATCTATTCGGCACCTTCAGCAACAGTCAGTGCTGCTGGCTACCAATCCAGATCCATAAGTATTTTAAATGGTACGCGACAAGGCTGCCCCTTATCCCCATTGCAGTTCGCAATTTGCATTGAGCCGTTGGCAGCCCGAATAAGACAGTCAGAGGACATTAGAGGAGTTAGATTAAGTGGTTCTGAATACAAGCTCTCGCTGTTTGCAGACGATGTCTTGCTGACATTAACTAAGCCCTTAGACTCCTTGACACACTTATATCAGATTCTGCAGGAATTCTCGGAAATCTCAGGATACAAGGTCAACTTGGACAAATACGAGGCCCTGCCATTGTCGATCCCCTCTCATACAAAAAAACTAATAGAAACTAATTTTGAGATCACATGGGCAAGGCACTCACTTTCCTATCTGGGAACCAAATTAGCAGACTCAATAGATAAATTATATAAACTCAATTATATCCCACTATATAAAATTATTAGACAGGATCTAAAAAAGTGGAAAAAGGGAAAGTTTTCATGGTATGGTCGTCTGTCCATTATTAAAATGAATGTATTCCCCAGGTTGCTGTATTTGTTTAGGGCACTACCTATTACTATACCCCCCCTGGATCTGCAGAAATTACAATCCGACCTCCACTCCTTTTTACGAGGAGATAGAGGGGCGAGAATAGCATCCCATGTCCTGGCCCAGCACAGACAATTGGGAGGAGTTGGGGTGCCAAATTTGACAGATTATTACAGAGCTTCAAGGATATCTCAAGCCTCGCTTTTAAGCAAGCAGACACATAATGTTGTCTGGACAATAATAGAGAAAGAACTATTTGGCCAAGACAACTCAGATAGTATACTATGGGACTCTGGATTGAAACCGAGACGAGACAGTAGTGGAACTCCCATTATTTCAGACACAATATCCCTGTGGAATTCCCTCACAAAGACCCAAGAACTCTTGCCAACACATACGTGGGTTAGACCTTTGAGATACCTACTACCCAAAGAAACACAGAGACAGATAGGTAAATGGATAAACAAGGGGCTTTATAGAGTAGCAGACTTTATGATAAGTGGTCGTATAGTCACCTTCAATCAGCTACAAGAAACCCTACAACCAGATAAATTACACTGGTACATTTATTTACAGATTACATCAGCCCTAACTAAATACATTAAACATTATAAACGACAACCAAATACAAATCTCGAAAGGGCCTGCAAGTCAACAGATAGGGAAAAACATATGATATCCAAACTCTATATTGACATTCAGGAAGGCAAACATAAACCTAAGCCCAACATAGTCTTAAAATGGGAAGAAGACCTAGGAACTACACTCTCAGAGGAGGAATGGTGCCAGACTTTCTATGAATCCTGTAGAGGCCTGATAAATGCTGACCTTAGGGAAAATACTATCAAAACCACATTCAGATGGTACTTGACCCCGTTACATACATCCCATTACTCCAATAATAAAACCAATCTATGTTATAGGGGTTGTGGAGAGAAGGGCACATATAAGCATATGTGGTGGGAATGCAGGTTAATTAGACCCACGTGGAACAAGTTAAATGAGCTACTGAGCCAATTACTAGAAGAAAATATAACTTTGACCATGTTCCAGGCACTTCTGAATAGAGGGTATCCGAGGTTTATACCACCAATTAATAAATTTATTAAAATTATATGTACAATAACTAGAGTCTGCATAGCTCGTTACTGGAAAGAGGGAGCCCCTACATGGAAGGAGGTAAGGGATAAGATCCAAGATGTTTACACAATGTCAGAGGGAGCCTCAAGGATTCAGGGCACAGTAGACCAGTTCCAGAAGATCTGGTATTATTGGAGCTTAAATAGTGCCACAAGGAACAGGTGAAATGGGAATAAGATGGGTAGGCATAAAATAGCGGGACAGATAGACAGACATGTGAATTGAGTTACTTGTTTAGAAACCCAGATGAAGATGTTCATAAGATGCTGTAAAAAGAAAGACGACCACATAGAACAGTTGCATTAGTTTTTTCTTTTTTTCTTTTTCTCTTCTTTTTTTTTTTTTTTTCAGTTTTGTCAATTTACATAGTTTACCGTTTAATTTGTTAAAATTGGAATAATAATCCTAAGGTATGACCCCGAGTGTATAGAATGGGCACAAACCCAACTAGATTGTAAGTTACATCAGAAAAGATAGGGTATTAGAAATATTTATTTGTGTTAATCACCAACTAAGACAGAAATGACCCTAAAAGGATAATCAGAAAACTGTTTCAACGTATATAATTATTGTATTGTTTTATTATGCATCTGAAATACAATCTGAGCTAGATCAAAGGTAACAATGTGATTGCTCATGAATGTAAACTGTATTTGCCTTATGGATTGAAATAAAAACTCTTTTAACATAAATAGTATTTTAGTGGTATTTGAAAGCAAAACAGTGAACAGCTTTGAAGAACCAGTTTTTCAAAGCTGTTTAAAGAAAAATTGGTACAAATAGAAAACCCTTTTATCCAAACTGCTTGGAACCAGAAAAGGTTTAAATTTCTAAAGAGTTTGGATTTTGGAAAAGTTGTATATTTGCATCAGTAAAAGGGAACAGCTTATAGAGGGGATAGGACAAAGTGTAAACAACAATATATATATATTTTTTTTTTCAGAAAGTCACATCAATAAAATAGACAAAAGGTTTTGTTCAGTGAATCGAAGACTTGTTTTTTTCTCTTTTCTGTTAAGATGTTTAATTATTTTGTAATGGAAATGTATTGATTTTTTTGTTTCTTTACTGGACATAGCTCTATATAGACAATTAAAAAGAGAAATATATAATTTATTTATATTTGATATATACCCTGAGGTAAACATTGTGTCCTATCTGTATGAAAAAAAAAAAAACAACAAAAAAAAAAACATTATCTTTTGACTTTTTGGCAATATTAAAGCTTACATATGTAACATAAAGGTAGTTTTATATCATTTGCAATGCTTTTGTGTACACAGTACCATCAAAAAGCTAATAGTTCTTATTTTAAATAAATATAGATAAGCATCGAGTTTTAGAACATAAAAACTAGAAACTAGGAATGGGCGAATGTTTTAACAATTCGAAATTTAAAACAAATTTTGATACATTTGTTCATTTGAATCGAATTTCAAATGTTTATATAACATTAACATTCTATTTTCGAATTTTCATTTTCAAATTTTTCAATAAAATTCGAAAATATTCGTTTGAATAATAGAATGTTTAGCTATGTATTCATTCAATTTCGAAATGTAATATTCGAATTAGAATGTGACATTCAAATTCGAAATACTATTTCTAGTCTACAACTGTGTTTAATAAATGTCACATTCGAATTTGAAATAGTATTTCTAGTCTAATACTGTGTTTTAAATGTAATATTCGAATTTGAATGTGACATTCGAATTCGAATGTCACATTCGAATTCAAAATAGTATTTCTAGTCTAATACTGTGTTTTAAATGTAATATTCGAATTTGAATGTGACATTCGAATTTGAATGTCACATTCGAATTCAAAATAGTATTTCTGGTCTAATATTGTGTTTTTAAATGTAATATTCGAATTCGAATGTGACATTCAAATTCAAAATAGTATTTCTAATTTACAACTGTGTTTAATAAATGTGACATTTGATTCGAATGTGATATTCGATTCGAATGTGATATTCAATTTGAATGTGACATTCGAATTCAAAATAGTATTTCTAGTCTAATACTGTGTTTTATAAATGAAATATTCAAATTTGAATGTGATATTCGATTCGAATGTGACATTCAAATTCAAAATAGTGTTTCTAGTCTACAATTGTGTTTTATAAATGTAATATTCGAATTTGAAAGTGACATTCGAATTTGAATAAGACATTCAAATTCGAATGTGACATTCAAAAATTGTAAATAACATTCGAAAATCGAATTTTTAAGAATATTCGTTCTTATCAACATTCTATTATGTTAATCGAATTTCTACAATAACATTCATTCTAACATTCGAATTCGAATATAAACACATTCACCCATCCCTACTAGAAACGTGCAGCATATTTATTTGCTACACAATTTGGTATTCGGTTTGTTCATGTCTGAGTGGAAGATAATGCACTATGACTTATATATTAATGTCTAGCTTGTAACCTTGCTATTAATATCTTGTCATTTGGTCAATAATGTCCAGTATACCAAAAGATATTTCAAATGACAGTTGAAGTTGTTTTTCTTACTCACGTTTGCTAATACTTTGCGCTAATTATGCAAATCAAAATGTTTTCTTAACTGTTTAATCATCCTGTAGAACTTTGTGGATAGTGTAACAATTAAGAGCTAGATTAGAAGTGTCAAACTAACAATAGTGAGAGCGATATTGAAATATCACACCCGCGCTAACCTGCACTCATATTACAAGTTGAAAGTAAACACGATCGCACGTGCGTAAACTAAATTTGCACTTGTCAGGTTAGCGCGAATGAAGTTCTTGAGGGTTAGGAAATTAAAAGTTGCACCAAACACAACATACAGTAAAATAAAGTGTAACTCATATATAAACTATCTGATAATAAATATTCATAAATATTAAAAAAATAATTATAAGGTTTAAAGGGACACTGAAACCATTTTTTTTGTTCATGATTCAGATAGAGCATGCAATTTTAATCAACTTTCTAATTTACTCCTATTCTCAATTTTTCTTCATTCTCTTGCTATCTTTATTTGAAAATCATTCATGTAAATATTAGTAGCCAGCCCATTTTAGGGTTAGCACCATGGATAGTGCTTGCTTAATGGAGGCTGACATTTACCCACCAATAAGCAAGCAAAACCCAGGTTCTCAACCAAAAATGGGCCGGCTCCTAAGCATCACATTTCTGCTTTTTAAAGATAGCAAGAGAACAAAGAAAAATTGATAATAGGAGTAAATTAGAAAGTTGCTTAAAATTGCATTCTCTATCTGAATCATTAAATAAAAAAAATTGTGTTTAGTGTCCCTTTAAAAGGTATATGGTATATGACAATGTATTTGATTGGTTCATTAAAGAGCATTTGAGCAGAAGGAGGACGCTGGGAAGATGATCAACGCCATCAGAGAGGCAGTCAGGGTGGCAGGAAACATAATCCCAGGAATTAAAGGCCTTTGGGGCAGTATAAATTCCGAGGTGGAGCCATGCACAGTTGTCAGAGTGGGTTGTTTTAATTAGGCCTTCAGCGATGGTGTCTACTGTGAGCAAGATTGGTGATGGAAGAACTGGGTTTTATAAATGCAGTAATTTTACTAGACCAGATAGAACATTAATATTACATAGAGCCAGAGCTATTCCAGCAGTGACAATATGGCTGATATGAAGCCCAGAAGCACATATATAGGGATGCAAGCGAATGCCATACCTCCATAACTGGATCAGAAGAACTGTGGGCAAGACCAGCTAAACAAGGGTATACGCTCCCCAGGCAAGAGACATTCTGATTAAGGTCAGGACCTTAGAGTACAGCACTCATGGATTGGCAGAATGTCAAGAAGCTAAAGTAGGTGCCCTCAGTACACTCCCTAAGTGAATCTGGTGTGTTTTTTTCTCCCTAGAGGGAGATGTCCACTGATAAGGGCAAAGTTATGCTGTGAGGAGTAGTTCTAGAAGTGAAACACCAGGGTGAGTGGGATAATGACGCATAGAGAGCATTGTACTGTAGTTTATTGAGTCAGTGTAACACTCACACTAATTTTCAATGTGACACTCAAAAGGCCTGCAACAAGGGAGAGTGAAGTATTGCCTAAACAGTAGGACTCTCTGCCTCACTTACAAACTACTGAAACTAAGAGCTTTATTATCAGTAGCACCTCTGCATCTGTTCCTTATGTTTTTTAGACTTGTGTGCGGCGCAAAAATTTGTTTTGGTTCGTTTCGGATTGATTCGGATGTTTTCGAATTTTGTTTTCAGATCGATTCAAATTCGGATAAATTTGAATGCATTTGTTTCGGATTCATTCGGATTTATTCGGATTAGAATAAATTCTAATGTATTAGGTTCGGATTAGATTCATAAATTCGGAAGTTCGGTATGTGTTAGGTGGGATGTGTTGTGTATTAGACTAGTATTATGTACTGTAATATTAGGTGTAACCCATAGCAGAGTAATATAACCTAATATACTGTACAATATTAGTGTAATTGTGATTAGTCCATGGCCATCCGATCCGAATGTAACTAATAAATCCAAACTAATTCGGATTTATTCGTTAGTTTCGTTGCTACGTTAATTCGGAAATTCGAATCGATCCGAAGCTCCGAATTTGACAAATTTGTCCGAATTTCGATTCGGAATGAAACAAAACGCACATGTCTAATGTTTTTCCTATTAGTTCAAAGGTGCTGTAAGCAGTTTTGGTGGTGTAGAGAGAGATAAGTGCTTATATATTAGGGCTTTACATATTTAATATATGATAAGAGCTAGATAGGGTTGTGTGTGTGTGTGCACCGATGTGTGTGTATGTGTATGAGCGTGTGCATGTTTGCGTGCACGTGTGAGTGTGTATGTGCATTTATGTGTTTTTATGTGAGTGTGTGCATGTATGTGTGTGCGCATGTGTGTGCATGTATGTGTGTGTGCGTGTGTGTATATGTATGTGTGTGCGCGTGGGTTTATGTTTGTGTACAGCATCACAGACTGTATATAGTCCATCCTCATTTATGTCGCTGTTAAAGGGGTAAAACACAAAATATTTTATTTTATCTATTTGCGCACAAACTACTCCTGTGTTTATATGCACAATGCTTATTTAAACGGTAACCTCATATAGTTATCATTTACCCCTTTCACTTCATTTGTAAGCTTGGAATCATGAAAATCACAGAATATATTTAGTCTTTCATATAGACACATACAGCTGTCTATTTTTTTTTCATAGCCAAAAAAATTAAAAAAGCTAAAGTTGTCATATTATTATTAGTTGCTGCACAATTCAGTAAACTTAATTTCAACAATCTTTGTTACATTTGATATATATGTCATTATCCACTAATAAGATTTGACATTTTTCAAGTTACTGAACAGAAAATTGCTTTCAAGAAAATTCTATTTACCTGACATTCAAATAAGCTTATGAAACAATATACTTAACGGCTGATGCTAAATTCATTTTCATATTTTTAATATACCGTATTTCAAATTCAGTATAAAATAGTTTTCTATTTAATGTTAAATTAATATTACCGAGAAGTTTTTATAATTTTTTTTAATTTTTGGACTCATTCCCAGTTAGTCCTTTTTTTTTATTTATGCATCAAAAATTATTCACTGCTTTGCAAAACATCAGGGGCCCCATCCAATATGCAGCGTTGTCCGAAAAAGCCGGCGACGCTGGATTTTGAGCATTTTTGGTATCCTATATACAGTGCCGCATATAAATGCGGCACGTATATTTCACCCGTTGGACGTAGTTTTTTTTACCTATAGACTAACATATAAAAGACGCGCCATTTTTTTATCCAATATCCAGCGCAAGGACTTATGTGGCGAAAATGGAGAAATCTTACTCCATTTTCACCTTGCCATAAAAAGCAGCCGTATCAGTATTGCGAGTATTGGAGCCCCGTAACTCCCTAAAATGCCTTCCAAAAAAAACGCATGCGCAATGTCTATCTACCTGTCAACCGCAATCACCCACCGCAATAACTAATAAAGTGTATTAACTCCTAAACCGCCGCTCCCGGAGCCCACCGCACCTAAATAAAGTGTTTAACCCCTAAACAACTGCTCCCGGACCCCGCCACCATCTACATTATATGTATTAACCCCTAAACTGCCGCTCCCAGACCCCGCTGCACCTAAATAAAGAGTTTAACCCCTAAACCGCCGCTCCCGGACCCCACCGCCACCTACATTAAATTTATTAACCCCTAATCTGACCCCCTTACACCTCCGAATGCAATCAGATTTTTCCTACCTTAATTCCGATTGGCTGATAGAATCCTATCAGCCAATCGGAATTCGAGGGACGCCATCTTGGATGACGTCATTTAAAGGACCAGCCATTCATCGGGTAGTCGTTGTGCAGGAAGGATGCTCCGCGTCGGATGTCTTCAAGATGGAGCCGCTCCTCGCCAGACGGATGAAGATAGAAGATGCCGCTTAGATGAAGACTTCTGCCGGATGGAGGACCTCTTCTGCCCCGATCGGATGAAGATTTCGGCCCGGCTGGGTGAAGACGGCTCAAGGTAGGGTGAGTAGGGGTGTGTGGGTGGTGGGTTGTAATGTTGGGGGGGGATTGTTCTTTTTTTTACAGGTAAAAGAGCTGATTACTTTGGGGCAATGCCCCGCAAAAGGCCCTTTTAAGGGCTATTTGTAATTTAGTTTAGGATAGGGAATTTTATTATTTTGTGGGGCTTTTTTATTTTATTAGGGGGCTTAGATTAGGTGTAATTAGATTAAACTTCTTGTAATATTTTAGTTTTTTGTAATTTAGTGGGGGGGTTTTGTACTATAGTTTAGTTTATTTAATTGTATTTAATTTTAGATAATCGTAGTTAATTAATTTAATTAATTTAATGATAGTGCAATGTTAGGTGTAATGGTAACTTAGGTTAGGATTTATTTTACAGGTAATTTTGTAATTATTTTAACTAGGTAGCTATTAAATAGTTATTAACTATTTAATAGCTATTGTACCTAGTTAAAATAAATACAAAGTTGCCTGTAAAATAAAAATAAATCCTAAAATAGCTACAATGTAATTATTAATTATATTGTAGCTATCTTAGGGTTTATTTTACAGGTAAGTATTTAGTTTTACATAGGAATACTTTAGTTAATAACAGTAATATTATTTTGATTTATTTAAATAATAATTAAGTTAGGGGGGTGTTAGGGTTAGACTTAGGTTTAGGGGTTAATCACTTTATTATAGTGGTGGCGGTGTTGGCGGCGGTAGATTAGGGGTTAATAGATTTAATAGGCTATGGCGGTTTAGGGGTTAATACTAGAATAGGTGTATTGCGGTGTGGGCTATGGCGGTTTAGGGGTTAATAATAGAATAGGTGTATTGCTGTGTGGGCTATGGCGGTTTAGGGTTTAATACTAGAATAGGTGTATTGCGGTGTGGGCTATGGTGGTTTAGGGGTTAATTATAGAATAGGTGTATTGCGGTTTGGGCTATGGCGGTTTAGGGGTTAATAATAGAATAGGTGTATTGTGGTGTGGGCTATGGCCGTTTAGGGGTTAATAATAGAATAGGTTTATTGCGGTGTGGGCTATAGCGTTTTAGGGGTTAATACATTTATTATTAGGAGTGAGAGGGGGGAATTGCGGATATAGGGGAATACGTGTGGGGCTTATTTTTGGGAGGCGTGTTAGACAGTTACGGGACATTTAAAATTTTAGTTAGTTTTCTTAGGCGCCGGCAGTTTCTAAAGTGCCGTAAGTCACTGGAGACTCCAGAAATTTGTACTTACACTTATTTCTGGACATCGCTAGTTTATCCGACTTACGGCACTTAGGAAATGCCGGCGCCCTATATGTAATACCCCGATGTGCGAGGTGAAATTACAGGCGATGCAGGTTTCCACGCTTGTGCCAAAACCTGCGCCGTATATCGGATCGCGCCCCAGAATGCAAATGTTTTAAAAACAATTTAATCTGTAGTTTTGTTTGAAAACTATGTTTTGCAGTGTTGGGACACACCCCTAGAAAAGCTTCTGGAATTTTGTCTATTTTGTCTATTTTGCAGTAGCCTGTTAGAGAAAGATAAAACAGATATTTAGCACATATTAACCAATCACTGTGCAGCATGTTTGAAGTTTGGGGTGCTGCATTCCACTGATTGTACTATGGTGGGAGTGGAAACACTTCAAATTTTAAAGTTAAATTACAGAAAAAGCAGGAGAAATAATTAATGAAAGTGCAGTGCATTTTATGGTAAATTCAAGGTTGTGTTTAATGTTCCTTTAAAGGGACTTGAAACTAAACATTGTTTATTTTGTGATTTAGACAGAACATACCATTGCTAAAAAATAGTTTCTATTTTACTTCTATTATCAAATTTAAGTAGTGCATGTTGGTCCCTGACACATTGGACGGTATTGCCAATTACAAGCCATACGCAGAATGCAGGGTCCAGGCGCTTCTGCTTCAGGGGCTGATTTATGACAGAAGGGACACATAGGTTTGCAAACCCTCCCTTATTTGCCCAAACTTTTTCACAGTCTCCCAGGTTTCCTTATTTATCTGCTCTTTCTTAGATCATTTTTCTCCCTTATTTTTTACAACATGGAAAACCTTCATTATAAACATGTAATATTGTTCTCTTGTACTCTAATTTAGTAAATATTTTTGATGTATCTGACAGTTTATCGTCTTTACTCTCACTGTGCGTTGAATGATAAATAGAATTAATGGATTTGCAGGAAATTGCTGAATGTATCAAGCTAGACTGCGTGAATGAAGATGATTTGCTTGAAGAATTTGTTGTACCTATCACATTGTAAAAAAAAAGTTGCTTTTTTCTTTTCAAAATGTGTTGATTTTTTATGTGAAACACATGGTTAATAGTGATGTCGCGAACCTAAAAATTTAGGTTCGCGAACGGCGGACTCGAACTTCCGCAAATGTTCGCGAACCGGCGAACCGGGCGAACTGCCATTGACTTCAATAGGCAGGCGAACTTTAAAACCCACAAGGACTCTTTCTGGCCACAATAGTGATGGAAAAGTTGTTTCAAGGGGACTAACACCTGGACTGTGGCATGCCGGAGGGGGATCCATGGCAAAACTCCCAAGGAAAATTACATAGTTGATGCAGAGTCTGGTTTTAACCCATAAAGGGCCTAAATCACCTAACATTCCTAAATTGTTTGGAATAACGTGCTTTAAAACATCAGGTATGATGTTGTATCGATCAGGTAGTGTAAGGGTTACGTCCGCTTCACAGTGACAGACCAAACTCCCCGTGTAACGAACCGCAAACAACCGCAAACAGTCCATTTGCACAACCACGAGATAGATAGATTTGATAGATAGATACATTGAAGGCCACTTCAATTAGATTACACTAGCAGACTGATGTTTCACAGTCAAAAAATATATTTTTTAAATATTTACACTACTGTTATAACAAATATGATTGGTGGCACTAGTTGGCAAGTGGGCCTGGCACACACGCTGGGAGGAAGGCAACTGCAATTAGATTACACTAGATGACTGATGTTTCTCAGTAAAAAAAGTTTTTATTTTAAATATTTACAATACTGTTATAACAAATATGATTGGTGGCACTAGTTGGCAAGTGGGCCTGGCACACACGCTGGCAGGCAACTGCAATTCAATTGCACTAGCAGACTGATGATTCACAGTCAAAAAAGTTTTTATTTAAAATATTTACACTACTGTTATAACAAATATGATTCGTGGCACTAGTTGGAAAGTGGGCCTGGCACACACACTGGCAGACAGGCAACTGCAATTAAATAACAATAGCAGACTGATGTAAAAGTTTTTTTTTTTTTTTTTTAAAAAGTTACACTAATGTTACAACAGATAGGAGTGATGGCACTCAGGATAGAAGTAGGCACAGTATGTGCTGGCAGCCTGACACACAGGCTGGCACTAGTGGCAGGCTGGAATGGCCACTAAAATTATATAACACTAAAAGACTTATGTAAAAGTTTTTTTTTTACAAAATTTAAACTAATGTTACACCAGATAGGAGTGGTGGACTGGCACTGAGGATGGAAGTAGGCACAGTATATGCTGGCAGCCTGACACACAGGCTGGTACTAATGGCAGCCAGGCTGGCCTGGCAACTAAAATTAAATAACACTAGAAGAGGACTGATGTAAAAAAATTTTTTTTTTTAAATTTACACTAATGTTACACAAGATATAAGTGGTGGAAAAAAGAGCTATTAATCACACTATATGATGTGGGCCTGACACACAGGCCTGATGGAAAATGAAATTAGATTACACTAGCAAAATGATTTAAAAGTTTTTTTTTTTAAATTTACAATAATGTTGAGCAGATATAAGTGGTGGCTGGCACAGCAATTAACCACAGTATATGCTGTGTAAGCCTGACACACAGGCCTGATAGAAAATGAAATTAGATTACACTAGCAAAATGATTTAAAAGTTTTGTTGTTTAAATTTACACGAATGTTAAGCAGATATGAGTGGTGGCTGGCACAGAGCAATTAACCACAGTATATGCTGTGTGAGCCTGAGACACAGGCCTGATAGAAAATGAAATTAGATTACACTAGCAAAATGATTTAAAAGTTGTTTTTTTTTAATTTACACTAATCTTAAGAAGATATCAGTGGTGGCACTAATCACAGTATATGCTGTGAGCCTCACACACAGACTGAAAGCCAGGCAAATGTAAATAAAATTACATATAAAAAAAAAACGACTGAAGTTATAGCCCTAAAAAGGGCTTTTTGGGGTGCTGTCCTTACAGCAGAGATTAGATGAGTCCTTCAGGACTGTAGTGGACACTAAATACACTAGCCTAGCTATCTATTTCCCTATAATGTCAGCAGCAGCAACACTAAAGCTCCTCTCACTAAGAAAGCAAGATCGTAATGAATCTAAAATGGCTGCTGCCAAGGAGCTGGGAGGGTCTGTGAGGGAGTGTCTGCTGCTGATTGGCTCAAATGTGTCAGAAGGCTGTGAGGTACAGGGTCAAAGTTTCCTCAATGATGACACATAGGGGGCGGATCGAACATCGCATATGTTCACCCGCAGCGGCGAACGCGAACAAGCTATGTTCGCCGGAACTGTTCTCCGGCGAACAGTTTGCGACATCACTAATGGTTCATATGAATTGGAACTCCGGGCTTTAACCCCAGCATTAAATGATATACTAGATAATATATTTATACCAGCATTTGGGGCTCTATTACATATTCGGTGTCGCCCGCAAAAGCCAGAGCCGTCTTTTTTTACACAATTTTGGTATTACGATCGCCGCCGTACACTGAATAGTAAATTCAAGGTACACGATTAAAAATGTTGTCCCTTGAATTTCTATTGGCTGATTTGATTCTTCAAATTCAAATCAGCCAATAGGATGAGAGCTACTGAAATCTTATTGGCTGTTCAAATCAACGCTCCATGGCTCTGTGGTCGCCGGTCTTCAGTTCTGCGGTCCTGGATGAAGATAGAAGTGGTCGCCGCTTGGAAGAAGACTTCACCGCCCGACTTCAGGAACCGGCCGCCGCTTGGAAGAAGACTTCAGGAACCGTGAGTACCTACCTGGGGGTAGAGTTAGGCTTTTTTTAAAAAAAATCTTTATTTTTTTTTATTTTTTAGATTAGGGTTATGGGCACTCTTAAAAGAGCTGAATGCCCTTGTAAGGGCAGTAAAATAGCTGAATGCCCTTTTAAGGGCAATGGGTATTTTAGGTTTTTTGATTTTGGGGGGTTTGGTGGGTGGGGGGGGTTGGTGGGGGGGTTTTACTGTTAGAGGGGGGACTAAGTATTTTTTTAAGGAAAAGAGCTGTTTAAAGGGACAGTAAACCTTAAAAATAATGTTATATAATTCCGCACTATAACATTATATTAGCCAAACTTTGTAAATCATAATATTCCCTTTTTATTTCGTAAAAATACCACTGTTTTACAGACCCGCTCTCTGTACTCTGCTGAGCGGGTCTGTTGTTTTTACCGAGCGCATTGGGCCAGCTGTATAGTCACAGCCCGGCCCGACCGCGCCATTAGACACAGTGCAGCTCGCTCCTGCTCTGTCAGACAGCAGGAGCGAGCTGCACTGTGTCTAAGGCGCGGTCGGGCCGGGCTGTGACTATACAGCTGGCCCGATGCGCTCAGTAAAAACAACAGACCCACTCAGCAGAGTACAGAGAGCGGGTCTGTAAAACAGCGGTATTTTTACAAAATAAAAAGCGAATATTATGATTTACAAAGTTTGGCTAATATAGGCCTAGATTTGGAGTTCGGCGGTAAAAGGGCTGTTAACGCTCCGCGGGCTTTTTTCTGGCCGCACCATAAATTTAACTCTGGTATCGAGAGTTAAAACAAATGCTGCGTTAGGCTCCAAAAAAGGAGCGTAGGGCATTTTTACCGCAAATGCAACTCTCGATACCAGAGTTGCTTACGGACGCGGCCGGCATCAAAAACGTGCTCGTGCACGATTCCCCCATAGGAAACAATGGGACTGTTTGAGCTGAAAAAAAACCTAACACCTGCAAAAAAGCAGCGTTCAGCTCCTAACGCAGCCCCATTGTTTCCTATGGGAAAACACTTCCTACGTCTGCACCTAACACTCTAACATGTACCCCGAGTCTAAACACCCCTAACCTTACACTTATTAACCCCTAATCTGCCGCCCCCGCTATCGCTGACCCCTGCATTACACTTTTAACCCCTAATCTGCCGCTCCGTAAACCGCCGCAACCTACGTTATCCCTATGTACCCCTAATCTGCTGCCCTAACATCGCCGACCCCTATGTTATATTTATTAACCCCTAATCTGCCCCCCACAACGTCGCCGACACCTACCTACACTTATTAACCCCTAATCTGCCGAGCGGACCTGAGCGCTACTATAATAAAGTTATTAACCCCTAATCCGCCTCACTAACCCTATCATAAATGGTATTAACCCCTAATCTGCCCTCCCTAACATCGCCGACACCTACCTTCAATTATTAACCCCTAAACTTCCGATCGGAGCTCACCGCTATTCTAATAAATGGATTAACCCCTAAAGCTAAGTCTAACCCTAATACTAACACCCCCCTAAGTTAAATATAATTTTTATCTAACGAAATAAATTAACTCTTATTAAATAACTTATTCCTATTTAAAGCTAAATACTTACCTGTAAAATAAATCCTAATATAGCTACAATATAAATTATAATTATATTATAGCTATTTTAGGATTTATATTTATTTTACAGGCAACTTTGTAATTATTTTAACCAGGTACAATAGCTATTAAATAGTTAAGAACTATTTAATAGTTACCTAGTTAAAATAATAACAAATTTACCTGTAAAATAAATCCTAACCTAAGTTATAATTAAACCTAACACTACCCTATCAATAAATTAATTAAATAAACTACCTACAATTACCTACAATTAACCTAACACTACACTATCAATAAATTAATTAAACACAATTCCTACAAATAAATACAATTAAATAAACTAGCTAAAGTACAAAAAATAAAAAAGAACTAAGTTACAGAAAATAAAAAAATATTTACAAACATTAGAAAAATATTACAACAATTTTAAACTAATTACACCTACTCTAAGCCCCCTAATAAAATAACAAAGCCCCCCAAAATAAAAAATTCCCTACCCTATTCTAAATTAAAAAAGTTACAAGCTCTTTTACCTTACCAGCCCTGAACAGGGCCCTTTGCGGGGCATGCCCCAAGAATTTCAGCTCTTTTGCCTGTAAAAAAAAACATACAATACCCCCCCCCAACATTACAACCCACCACCCACATACCCCTAATCTAACCCAAACCCCCCTTAAATAAACCTAACACTAATCCCCTGAAGATCTTCCTACCTTGTCTTCACCATCCAGGTATCACCGATCCGTCCTGGCTCCAAGATCTTCATCCAACCCAAGCGGGGGTTGGCGATCCATAATCCGGTGCTCCAAAGTCTTCCTCCTATCCGGCAAGAAGAGGACATCCGGACCGGCAAACATCTTCTCCAAGCGGCATCTTCGATCTTCTTCCATCCGGTGCGGAGCGGGTCCATCTTGAAGCAGGCGACGCGGATCCATCCTCTTCTTCCGATGTCTCCCGACTAATGACGGTTCCTTTAAGGGACGTCATCCAAGATGGCGTCCCTCGAATTCCGATTGGCTGATAGGATTCTATCAGCCAATCGGAATTAAGGTAGGAATTTTCTGATTGGCTGATGGAATCAGCCAATCAGAATCAAGTTCAATCCGATTGGCTGATCCCATCAGCCAATCAGATTGAGCTCGCATTCTATTGGCTGATCGGAACAGCCAATAGAATGCGAGCTCAATCTGATTGGCTGATGGGATCAGCCAATCGGATTGAACTTGATTCTGATTGGCTGATTCCATCAGCCAATCAGAAAATTCCTACCTTAATTCCGATTGGCTGATAGAATCCTATCAGCCAATCGGAATTCGAGGGACGCCATCTTGGATGACGTCCCTTAAAGGAACCGTCATTAGTCGGGAGACATCGGAAGAAGAGGATGGATCCGCGTCGCCTGCTTCAAGATGGACCCGCTCCGCACCGGATGGAAGAAGATCGAAGATGCCGCTTGGAGAAGATGTTTGCCGGTCCGGATGTCCTCTTCTTGCCGGATAGGAGGAAGACTTTGGAGCACCGGATTATGGATCGCCAACCCCCGCTTGGGTTGGATGAAGATCTTGGAGCCAGGACGGATCGGTGATACCTGGATGGTGAAGACAAGGTAGGAAGATCTTCAGGGGATTAGTGTTAGGTTTATTTAAGGGGGGTTTGGGTTAGATTAGGGGTATGTGGGTGGTGGGTTGTAATGTTGGGGGGGGGGTATTGTATGTTTTTTTTTACAGGCAAAAGAGCTGAAATTCTTGGGGCATGCCCCGCAAAGGGCCCTGTTCAGGGCTGGTAAGGTAAAAGAGCTTGTAACTTTTTTAATTTAGAATAGGGTAGGGAATTTTTTATTTTGGGGGGCTTTGTTATTTTATTAGGGGGCTTAGAGTAGGTGTAATTAGTTTAAAATTGTTGTAATATTTTTATTATGTTTGTAAATATTTTTTTATTTTCTGTAACTTAGTTATTTTTTATTTTTTGTACTTTAGCTAGTTTATTTAATTGTATTTATTTGTAGGAATTGTGTTTAATTAATTTATTGATAGTGTAGTGTTAGGTTAATTGTAGGTAATTGTAGGTAGTTTATTTAATTAATTTATTGATAGGGTAGTGTTAGGTTTAATTATAACTTAGGTTAGGATTTATTTTACAGGTAAATTTGTTATTATTTTAACTAGGTAACTATTAAATAGTTCTTAACTATTTAATAGCTGTTGTACCTGGTTAAAATAATTACAAAGTTGCCTGTAAAATAAATATAAATCCTAAAATAGCTATAATATAATTATAATTTATATTGTAGCTATATTAGGATTTATTTTACAGGTAAGTATTTAGCTTTAAATAGGAATAAGTTATTTAATAAGAGTTAATTTATTTCGTTAGATAAAAATTATATTTAACTTAGGGGGGTGTTAGTGTTAGGGTTAGACTTAGCTTTAGGGGTTAATCCATTTATTAGAATAGCGGTGAGCTCCGATCGGAAGTTTAGGGGTTAATAATTGAAGGTAGGTGTCGGCGATGTTAGGGAGGGCAGATTAGGGGTTAATACTATTTATGATAGGGTTAGTGAGGCGGATTAGGGGTTAATAACTTTATTATAGTAGCGCTCAGGTCCGCTCGGCAGATTAGGGGTTAATAAGTGTAGGCAGGTGTCGGCGACGTTGAGGGGGGCAGATTAGGGGTTAATAAATATAATATAGGGGTCGGCGATGTTAGGGGCAGCAGATTAGGGGTACATAGGGATAACGTAGGTGGCGGCGATTTGCGGTCGGAAGATTAGGGGTTAATTATTGTAAGTAGCTGGCGGCGACGTTGTGGGGGGCAGGTTAGGGGTTAATAAATGTAATACAGGGGTCGGCGGGGTTAGGGGCAGCAGATTAGGGGTACATAAATATAACGTAGGTGGCGGTCGGCAGATTAGGGGTTAAAAATTTTAATCGAGTGGCGGCGGTGTGGGGGGACCTCGGTTTAGGGGTACATAGGTAGTTTATCGGTGTTAGTGTACTTTAGGGTACAGTAGTTAAGAGCTTTATAAACCGGCGTTAGCCAGAAAGCTCTTAACTCCTGCTATTTTCAGGCGGCTGGAATCTTGTCGTTAGAGCTCTAACGCTCACTGCAGAAACGACTCTAAATACCGGCGTTAGAAAGATCCCATTGAAAAGATAGGCTACGCAAATGGCGTAGGGGGATCTGCGGTATGGAAAAGTCGCGGCTGAAAAGTGAGCGTTAGACCCTTTAATCAATGACTCCAAATACCAGCGGGCGGCCAAAACCAGCGTTAGGAGCCTCTAACGCTGGTTTTGACGGCTACCGCCGAACTCTAAATCTAGGCCATAATGTTATATAATTCTGCACATAGTGCAGAATTATATAACATTATTTTTAAGGTTTACTGACCCTTTCAACAAAAGCATACAGCCGCAAGCTGATAGAAAATGCATCAGCGCCAGGAAGCTGCCTCATGAAAAGAAACCTGAGGGAAATGAAGTGAAATTGGAAAGGACTGAATACAACACGCACGCACGCAAGTAAGTAATGCTCGTGCATAACAGCATTCATGATCGTATATGAATACGATCAAAGACATTGGCTGAAGCCAAAAAAAAAAAGGGCAGTGGAAAGGAAGGAATTATAAAAATTATATAGTGAAGAAAGTAGAAATAATTTTTAAATAAAATAAATTAGAAAGCATATTTTTTTAAATTAATGATTTGAAAAAAGCAAAAAAAAAAAAACACTGGAATATCCCTTTAACTTTAACCTTTTAAGGGCTATTGTTCGTTTAGTATTATTTTAGGGGGTGTTTTTATTTTGGGGGGCTTTTTTATTTTCATAGGGATTAGGTATAATGTTTTTATTTTTGATAATTTTGTTTTTTATTTTCTGTAATTTTAGCTTAATTTAAACTAAGTTTTTTTTATTTTTAAAGTAATATTAGATTTTTTATTTTAATTGTAATTTATTTTTATTTATGTAATGGGTTAATTAAGGGGGTGTTAGGTTAGGGGCTTAGTGATTAGTTATTTGCGTTGTGGAGTTTGGCGGTTTAGGGGTTAATAGATTAGCATTATTGCGTTGTGTGGGTTTGATGGATTAGAGGTTAATAGTTTAATAGGTTTATTGCATTGTGGGTTAATGGTGGAATGGGGTTAATAGTTTTAATAGGTAGTTTGCGATGTTGGAGTTGGCGGATTTAGGGGTTAATACTTTTATTAGGTAGATTGCAATGTGGGTGAATTGCGGATTAGTGGTTTATAGTTTAATTAGGCATATTGCGTTGTGGGGGGGTTGTCGGTTTAGGGGTTAATACATTTATTATTAGATCCGATGTGAGTTTAATGGCGGATATAGGTGATTTACGCGTCGGGTTTATTTTTGGGAGGTGTGTTAGACTTTTACGGGAGATTTTATGTTTTTTCTTATTTTCTTAGGCGCCGGCAGTTTCTAAAGTCACTGGCAACTCCAGAAATTTGTATTTACGCTCATTTCTGGGCATCGCTAGTTTATCCGACTTACGGCACTTTATGAACTGCCGGCGGGTTTATGTAATACCCCGATGTGCAAGGTGACATTACGGGTGGTGCGGGCTTCAGCGCTGAAGCCAGAGCCGTATATGTAATCTCGCCCTTGGTTTTCTTGTGTGTATTTTGTGAAGTTAAACTGCATATTGTTTTCTTACTCCTATGCACTTAATAAAGGCACATGGTTCAGTTAGAGCATGTCATTTTAAAATATTTTTATTTCATGTGCTTTGTTCTCTTGGTATCCCTTGTTGAAAAAGAATACACACATCCTACACTAGTGGGAGCAGATAATAAAGCAAATTTGATAACAGAAATAAATTTGAAAGATATTTTAAATATGTGTTTAACCCTTTTACAGAAGTTAAAGTCAAAGTTATATGCAAACAATAGTATTCAAATTTTCTTGTTGCACTTTTTTATGCAATTCCTTTTATTTCAAATAAATTATCCCTGAGTTTACTAATGTGAATGCATGACCCCTCCATGTGATTCTGTTCTCAGGTTTTGAGAAATATATGTGATACATTTGAGCTATACTTGTTGGAGTGGTTGCTACAGGGACAGTTCTATAAAAAAATAGAAAATACCCTATTAAAATGACTGACTTGCATCACATGGCTTCTATTATTTTTACACTTCCTTATCCAGAGAAGGAGTTAAATATCACTTTGACATGATGTATGAAGAATCTGTAAGATATTTTGCAGCATCTGCTGTTCTTTGGAAAATTGGAAACCCAATCAAATCCAGGTGCTAGAGGGAAAATTTCAGCTGTCACTTTTTATTAACTTATTACTATATCACCATTTTAGCCTGGAAAACTATAGGGTGAGCCCAATATTAGAATTCACAAAATCAAACCTGCTAAAATTGCTGCAGTTTATAGCTGATGTTCCAATGTTGCCGTGTTCTAATGAAAAACAACAGTGATTTATAGAAGTTTTAAATACTCAGAGGTTTATTTATTTACACATAAGACAGCTCAAATATACAGAACATCCTTAAAGGGATAGTAAAAAACTAAAATGTTATTGTTTAAAAAGATAGATAATCCCTTTATTACCCATTCCCCAGTTTTGCATAACCAACACTATTATAGTAATATACGTTTTACCTCTGTGATTACCTTGTATCTAAGCTTCTGCTGACTGCCTCCTTATCTCAGATCTTTTGACAGACTTTCAGGCAATTAGTGCTGACTCTTAAATAACTCCATGTGCGTGAGCACAGTGTTATCTATATAAAACACATGAACTAATGCCCTCTAGCTGGGAAAAACTGTCAAATGCATTCAGATAAGAGACGGCCTACAAGGGCTTAGGAATAAGCATGAATGAGCCTACCTAGGTTTAGCTTTAAACTAAGAATACCAAGAGAACAAAGCAAATTTGATGATAAAATGCCCTATCTGAATCATGAAAGTTTAATTTGGACTTTATTATCCCTTTAAATATAGGTAATAAATAATTTACAGGCAACACAACATTGTTATGGCAGAAAAAGTTAAAAATACTGCTTAAAAACTTGTTACAAAAGAAGGCATAACGTTATGATGAATGAATATACATCAAATATGTATCCATAATCTATTTAGGGCTAGATTACAAGTGGAGCGCTAAATTCTCGCACACCCGCAAATTGACGAATTTGCACGTTTAAATAACTAGCCATTACAAGTGGCTGGTTATTGCTACCCCAAGCTCGCGATAACAATTAAAGCTTATAAAATTAAAAAGAAATGCTAGTGCACAGTGCATACTTAAATACACTTTTGAACCAGTTATAGCTTTTTATTAGAAGCATTTTTGCTAATACATGTATATTACAAAAATGTTTCTATTCAAAACTGAAATGCATCTATGTAGATTCGAGTTTTGGCTGGAATGTCCCTTTAAAGAACACTACATTGCAACATAAACATGTATCAAGTTAATATTTGTGTTTCAAACTTATTTTTAAGGAACTCGTGATACCTACAAGACTTCTTAGAATATCTCGCCTGAGCGGCAAGGTTTTGAATATCAAGCCCCTAGGGAGAACAATGGAAAAATTACATTTTAGTACCTCTCTGTCACAGGCCCCCACTGGGAGCATTATTTCATCTAAACCTTCTTGTTTACAAATGTTTTTCAAACCAGAACTTAAGACAAGAAATGTACAGTATAGGTGGAGATACAATAGGCAAAATCAGTTATTTCAAATGAAAAAATAAAGATGAAAGAGCTATTTTTAAAATACATTATACACTACAGTAGGTAAAATTGATAATTTGGAACAGAGGGAAAAGATTAGTGCACGCTTCCCTAAATTTGTCAATTGGCTATGATTACGGCATACGGCCGAAACGCGTAAACCTTAGGGATGGGCGAATGTTTCTAAAATTTTTATATTTAAAGCGAATTTCTAATGTTTATATAATATTCTAACATTCTATTTCCAAGTTTTCATTTTTGAATTTTTCAATAAAATTCAAAATATTTGTTTGAATAATGTTTAGCTATGTTTTTTATATCACATTCAATTTCGAAATGTAATATATAAGTAACATTCAAATTCAAAATAGTATTTCTAGTCTTCAACTGAGTTTAATAAATGTAATATTCTAATTTGAATGCTACATTTAAATTCAAATGCAGCATTTGAATTCAAAATAGTATCTCTAGTCTAATACTGTGTTTGATAATATTCGAAAGTGACATTCTAATTCGAAAGTGACATTCGAAAACTATAAATAACATTCGATAATATAATTTTTAAGAATATTCATTCATATCAACATTCTATTATGTAAATCAAATTTCTACAATAACATTCGTTCTAACGTTTGAATATGAACACATTCGCAAATCCCTAGTAAGCCTGGTGCAGTGCTACACTTCAGCTTTTTTGATTATGTGCTGTGAACTCCCAAATTTTACAATCCTATTATATAAAAGGCCAAGTGTGTTTGTCGGAAGCTGTCATGCGCAGTAAAGACAGCACGAGGACAAACACACCTGGCCTTATCTGACAATACATGCTGTTTGTGGCGAAAGTGGGCGTGGCCATGCGGGAGCGTGGGCTTGGTTGGGCGTGGTCGGGTGTGGCGAGGGCACGACCAGGCGCGGTTGGCAACAGAGAGGTGAGAGTAATAGAAAGAGAGGGGGAGAGACAAAAAGAGATAGGAAAGAGCTAACGAGGGGGGAGAGCAGAAGAGAGGGAGCAGTGCAGAAGAGAGGGGGAGAGAGAGCAAAATAGAGGGGAAAGAGCAAAAGAGAGGGGAAAGAGCAGAATAGAGGGAAGAGAGAGAAAAAGAGAGGGAGAGAGAGAGCAAAAGAGAGGGGAGAGAGAGAGCAATTGAGAGGAGGAGAGAGAGAAAAAGAGAGGGGGAGAGAGAGAAAAAGAGAGGGAAGAGATAGAGCAAAAGAGAGGGGGAGAGAGAGAAAAAGTGAGGGTGCAGAGAGAGCAAAAAAGAGGGGGGAGAGAGAGCAAAAGAGACTGGGAGAGAGAGCAATAGAGAGGGGGAGAGAGAGAGCAAAAGAGAGGGGGGAGAGAGGGGGGAGAGAGAGAGCAAAAGAGAGGGGGGAGAGAGCGAGCAAAGAGAGGGATGGAGAGAAAGAGCAAAAGAGAGGGATGGAGAGAGAGAGCAAAAGAGAGGGAAGAGAGACAGAGCAAAAAAGAGGGGGAGAGAGAGAGCGCAAAAGAGAGGGAGGGGGAAAGAGAGCGCAAAAGAGAGGGGGAGAGAGAGAGCACAAAAGAGAGGGGGAGAGAGAGAGTGTAAAAGAGAGGGGGAGAGAGTGTAAAAGAGAGGGGGAGAGAGAGAGAGTGCAAAAGAGAGGGGGAGAGAGAGCACGCAGAAGAGTGGGGGAGAGAGAGAGCACAAAAGAGAGAGAGAACGCAAACGAGAGGGGGAAAGAGAGAGAGTAAAAGAGAGGGGGAGAGAGAACGCAAAAGAGAGGGGGAGAGAGAGCAAAAGAGAGGGGGGAGAGAAAGCAAAAGAGAGGGGGAAAGAGGGAGCAAAAGAGAGGGGGGAGAGAGAGCAAAAGAGAGGTGGAGATAGAGAGAGCACAAAAGAGAGGTGGAGAGAGCGTAAAAGAGAGGGGGAGAGAGCGCAAAAGAGAGGAGGAGAGAGTGCAAAAGAGAGGAGGGAGAGAGAGAGAGCAAAAGAGACTTCACTTCTATTATCAATGTTGCTTCATTCTCTTGGTATGCTTTATTTAAAGAGCACTACTGTGAGCTAGCTGAAGACATTGGTAAGCCAATGACAAGAGGTATTTATGTGCAGCCACCAATCAGCAGCTGGCTCCCAGCTTCCGAGACTACCTTAGTATGCTTTTCAACAAAGGATACCAAGATATCAAATCAAATTAGATAATAGAAGTAAATTGGAAAATGATTTAAAATTGTATCTTCTATCTGAATCATGAAATAAATATTTTGTGTTTCACGTCTCTTTAGTTTCCAAAGCACTGATCTAGATGTAAAGGGACTTGTTTGCCACATGGAACTTTTAGTGTAACTCAAATGAAATGAAAACAAAGGGAACTTTACATACACAAAGTTCAAAGTGACTTTATAGCAGTGACATTTTCAGCACTCAATTTATTTTGATACATTTTGAAAACTAATATAACACAGTGTCTTTTTGTTATCATCAAATCAATATGTACAGTCAGCTCTTGAGAGATAAAGGCAGAGTCATAGGTCACGCTATAAATTATTCTGCTACTAATGTGCATACTCTTTTCAGTTTTCTATCAGAATCTAACACTTAAAGAGACATTAAAGGGACAGTCTACTCCAACATTTTATTGTTTAAAAAGATAGATAATGCCTTTACTACCCATTCTCCAGCTATGTACAACCATCATTGTTATATTAATATATTTTAAAAGCTTTAAAACTAGGGCTAGATTACAAGTGCTGCGGTAAATATTTTTTTGCCGTTAGCGAAAACATCGCTAGTGTTAAGCTTTGTGCGCTTGTCGGGTTCCGCTGGTATTACAAGTTGTAAAAAGACTATTTTTTCTCTAGTGGTAACCCGAAAAGCACAAATATCCTAACCGGAGTTTTTGTATGAGCGTGCAAATATTCCCCACCTAGAAATCAATGGAGACAAAAAGTGTGTGTGTGTGGGGGGAGGGGGGAACAAACACCTTACTTGCACAAATGACTTTGCATTTTCACATTCCCCATAGAAATTAATGGTGAAAAAAAGTGAAAAAAAAAACCCTACGATAAACCCCTAGCCTAATTACCCCTAAACTGCCATCCCCCACATCACAAAGTACCTAAATAAACTATTAACCCCTAAACCACATCACAAACACTAATTAAAACTATTAACCCCTAAATCACATCCCCCCACAAAGCAAAGTTGTAAACTAACATGTAAACCCCCCTAACACCTCTTAACAACCCAAATTAAAATAACCCTAAATAAACTAAGCAAATCCTAACTACCTTAAAAAAAACAAAAACTTGCCTGTCAATTCAAATAAAAAGCTAATCTTAACTTTAAAAATAAAAACCTAACATTACACAAAATAAAAAAAACTTACATTAAACAAAAAAAAAATAACATTACAAAAAATAAAAAACCCTAACATTACTATTATTGTAAAAGCTTATGCTCTGTCATCTGAAGTCAGTCAAACTCAGCTTCTCTAACTCAGCTTTAAGTTGACTATTTAAATAAAATGATCGGACTTTCAAGCAGCTGAAAACAGAAACAAAATCCTAGTATCAGTTTGCTCAAACCTGTTAACAGTTCACAAGCAATAATGTATATGTAGCTGTTGTGAATGTCTAAGCACTAAAACTCACCCTTACTGTCACTGTTGTAGTCTTGTAGTGTAGAGGTAGTGGCTTCCGAAACATCCACCAAGTGTATTGAGTGACTTTTTTTATAGTCGCTTCACTGTTCCAACTGATGATCCCCGCTTACAAACAAAAGTGCCGCCAGGCGCTACTAACCCCGGAGACCTGGCAGGAGGTTGATGCGCTTCCCTCCACGGTCAATCTAATGAGTTTCCTGGAGCATGCAGGGACCAGTTGTGGACAATCAGAAGATCCTCACAGATTAGACTTTCCTCCTTCGCAAAAAATCAAGCAGTGAAAGGGGATATAACAGCAGTATTCATAACTTGCAATAGACCCACTGGTCCCACGGAAAACAAGTTGGGAGCTCCAGGTTAAGGGAGGGACTCCTCTCAATCCCAAAGTACATGTCAGATTCAAAAGAGGAAAAACTATAGTTCCAAAGAAAAGTTTAAAGATCTTCTTTATTGAAATCAGCCTTAAAAATGCACACAGAAAACGAAGGTCATTGACCGGTCTTACACCTTTTGGCCGTAATCATAGACCTGACATTGCACTTGTCAACAAGGTTTAAAAAACAATTACTGGTTTACTATTGGGTAATGCTAAATCTACATAAATGCACCTACTTAAAGGGACATGAAACCCACATTTTTTCTCTCATGATTTAGAAAGAGCATGCCATTTTAAACAACTTTCTAATTTACTTATATTATCTAATTTGTTTTATTCTCTTGTTATTCTTTGCTGAAAAGCATATCTAGATAGGCTCAGTAGCTGCACATAGAAGCCTCATGTGATTGGCTCACCCATGTGCACTGCTTTTTCTTCAACTAAGAATATCTAAAAAATTAAGCAAAATAAATAATAGAAGTAAATTGTAATGTTTAAATTTGTATTCTCTATCTGAATAATGAAAGACAATTTTAGGGTTTAGTGTCCCTTTAACCCTCTACAAACCACTCTATTCAAACTTCAAGCCTAATATCGGCATAATGATTGGAATATCGGCATAATGATTGGAATATCGGCATAATGATTGGAATACATAATTAGAATATAGATGTTTTTCTCTTAGTGGAAATATTCACAGACATAACACTTATTGGAACCGAATAGAAATTGGTGTAGAAATTAGACAAAGGAATAGATAGAATAAATTGATCACATTGATACCCAAAGGGAGAGCTCTACTCTCAATAATGAATGAAATCAAATTCAGAATTGAATCCATTTGGTATCTGTGTGGCCAATTAAAAATCCAAAAAACCTCCTGTCTGGATAACAGCCTGCCCCTGTCTCCTCCTCTCTGAGGATCCCCACTTGTTTCTATAGCAAGCTACCTAAAAGTATCCACATTTTTGTTGTGGCTATCCAAAAAATGTCTAGACAATTGTGAACACCACTTCTCATTAGAAACATAGGGGCCGATTTATCAAAGGCCGAATGACCCCTGATGCCCCTGTTTCTGCGTGAGCCTTCAGGAAACAGCAGTTATGAAGCAGCGGTCTTAAGACCGCTGCTCCATAACTGGTCCGCTGCATCTGAGGCTGTGGTCTGCAATCCACCAGATCCTATACAATCAGGTTGATTGACGCCCCCTGCTAGCGGCCCGATTGGCCGCAAATCTGCAGGGGGCAGCATTGCACAAGCAGTTCTGATGATGCTTGTGCAATGTTAAATGCCGACATGTGCTGTCGGCATTCAGCAATGTCTGTCGGACATGATACGCTACAGCTACAGACAATGATAAATCTGCCCCATAGCCTAAATGTTCATGCATGCGTGTTCCAACATCTCTGGTTGTCATGCAAACATACTGTAGATAATGTGCTGTACATTATATTTAGCAAATCGCATGGGTTGTAGAACAATTTATACAACCTCTTATGTCAAAAGTTTGCACTGTCACAAAAGAATAGAGGTTTTTCCCACAATCAAAAATTCAAAAGCCTTAAATCTAGGATCACCACATCTGTAAGTACCATTTACAGCCATCCAAATGCTAGTAGCCCCTGGACTAGGTAGCTGACTTGACAAGAGTATTACTGAGTGTTAGATTTTTTGAATAGATACATCGACATCCCTTCTCCACAACCCCCTTTTAAAGCTTTATCACCAGAAAGCAAAGTAAAATATTTTTTAATATCGCAAATAGTGAAATATTCAGATGAGTATTGGGTGATGAAGAGTGTCTGTCGGTCTTACATTCAGTCTTTTTTAGGTAGTAAAGTTTCAACTCTCCTAAACAGCTGAGTTTGACTGACTTCCTAAGGGATTTAGTCAAACTCATATTTGATTGGTTGTTAACACAGTGCAAAGACAGTTTAAAAAGAATCTCCTAGTTTAATTTTCCAATGGACTAAAAAAGGTTATGTAATTCATGCCCAGTACTTAAAGGGACAGTCTACACCAGAATTGTTATTGTTTTAAAAGATAGATAATCCCTTTATTACCCATTCCCCAGTTTTGCATAACCAACACAGTTATAATAATATACGTTTAACCTCTGTGATTATCTTGTATCTAAGCCTCTGCAAACTGCCCCTTTATTTCAGTTCTTTTGACAGACTTGCAGTTTAGCCAATCAGTGCCTGCTCCCAGATAACTTCACGTGCATGAACACAGTGTTATCTATATGAAACACATGAACTAATACCCTCTAGTGGTGAAAAACTGTTAAAATGCATTCTGAAAAGAGGTGGCCTTCAAGGTCTAAGAAATTAGCATTAGCTCCTAGGTTAAGCTTTCAACTAAGAATACCAAGAGAACAAAGCAAAATTGGTGATAAAAGTAAATTGGAAAATTGTTTAAAATTACAGGACAGTAAAATAGAAATGAAACTTTCATGGTTTAGATATTCAATGAAAACGTCCCAATTTGCTTCTATAATGAAATTATCTTGGTATCCTTTGTTGAAGAGTAAAACCAGGTAGGAGCTCAGAAGTGTGCATGTGTTTTTAGTGCTCTGTGGTAACAGGTTTTTGTAATAATTAAAAATATTGCTACAAATATTGTTGAAAAAACTATTGCCATAGTGTGCTAAAGGCACCCTCCTGAACCTACCCGGGTATGCTTTACAACAAAGTGTTCCAAGAGAACAAAGCACATTTGATAACAGAAGTAAATTGTAAAGATTTTTCTTTAATTAAATGCACTATTTCATGAAGATTAAAGGGATATTAAAGAGTGTTTGGTAAAAACAAATTTGTTAAATCAAAGTAAACATAAACAGATTGTATACAAAAACAGCAAACAAATTACTTGTTTTATTGTTAAATTGGAACTTATAATTTCTCACTGTAGCACCTGCCATCAGGGAGAGAAGAGTGGAGACATTTTTCGAACTTAAAGGGACACTGAACCCAATTTTTTTTCTTTTGTGATTCAGATAGAGCATACAATTTTAAGCAACTTTCTAATTTACTCCTATTATCAATTTGTCTTAGTTGCTTAAAATGTCATGCTCTATCTGAATCACAAAAGAAAAAAAAAATGGGTTCAGTGTCCCTTTAAGTTGCATTCTGCCTGTCCTGAGCATGGGCAAATCTCACTCACTGTTTAGCTAGTCTTTTCACTTAATACTAACCAACTCTGGAAGTTTTATGGCCTCATGCTAGAAAAGTTTCCTGTAGAAACCACAGCCTAATTTTAGGGCTGTGACATGAAGTAATGGACACTGCATACATTAGGGTAAAAGTAAATACAAGTTTTATTTAATTACAACAATTAAATAGACTGATTAACAATCACCTAGATTACGAGTTTTTCGTTAAACAGGGTTCAAAACCTACGGCAAAAAAATTGCGTTCCACTCTCCATAGTGCTGCCATTACAAGTTACTGAAAAGCCTCCTTGGGCGTGCGATATGGTGGCGTTAACCTCCATACTGCACAAAATCCAAGGGCTGATTTGACGTGCTCGTGCACGCTTTCCCCCTATCAGCCAATAGGATGAGAGCTTCTGAAATCCTATTAGCTGTTCAAAACAGCCAATAGGATGAGAGCTTCTGAAATCCTATTGGCTGATTTGAACAGCCAATAGGATTTCAGTAGCTCTCATCCTATTGGCTGATTTGAATTTGAAGAATCAAATCAGACAATAGGAATACAAGGTACGCCATTTTGAAATGGCTACCTTGCATTCAACTTCAGTGTACGGCTTGAGGATGCTCCGTGCAGGATGGGATCCACTTCCAGGATAGCTCTCCGTGCCGCCGGGATGAAGATAGAAGACGTCCCAGAGATGGATGAAGCTGTCGCTGCCTGGATGAAGATGGATGTCCGGACTTTAGGAACAGTGAGTAGATTTTATGGAGTTAGTGTTTTTAATTTTTTTGGGTGTTTTTTTTTTAGATTAGGAATGGGCACTTGTAAAAGAGCTAAATGTCCTTTTAAGGACAGTGAAAAGGAGCTGAATGCCCTTTGAAGGGCAATGCCCATACATATGCCCCTTTAGGGGCAATGGGTAGTTTAGTATTTTTTAGAGTTAGGTTTTTTTATTTTGGGGGGTTGGTTGGGTGGTGGGTTTTACTGTTGGGGGGACTTTGTATTTTTTTTTCTAGGTAAAAGAGCTGTTTAACTTGCCCTACAATGCCCTACAAAAGGTCCTTTTAATTTTTATTTTTATTGTAGGTTAGGGGGTGTATTTTGTTTGGGGTGACTTTTTTATTTTTTATAGAGCTATTAGATTAGGTGTAATTGTTTTTATTTTTGATTATTTAGTTTATTATTTTTTGTAAACTTAGTGTTTTTTAATTTTCTTAATTTAGTGTTTATTATTTTTTGTCATTTTAGATTTTTTATTTTTTTTCGTAGTGTTAGGTTTTTTTTAAGTTTGTAATTTAGGTTTTTAATTGTTAGTATTTTTTATTTTATTAGAATAGTTATGTTAGGTAAATTATAGTTTAATGTTAAGTTTATTTTTATTTCAGAGCTAAGTTTTTATTTATTTAATTATAGTTATATTTTAATTTGAATTTAAAGTTAGGGGGTGTTAGGTTTAGGGGTTAATACTTTATTATTGTGTTGGATATGTGGGGTCCGGCAGTTTAGGGGTTAATAGATTTATTTAGGTGACGGCGATGTCTGGCAGTGGCAGATTAGGGGTTAATAACTTTTATTAGTGTCAGCGATCTCGGGGAGTGGCGGTTTACTGGTTAATATATTTAAATAGTGTTGGCGATGTGGGTGGGTGGCAGATTAGGGGTTAATAACTTTATTTAATAGTCGCGATGTGGGTGGGTGGCAGATTAGGGGTTAAAAGGTTTAATATAGTGTTTGCGATGTGGGAGGGTGGGGGTTTAGGGGTTAATAGGTTTATTTAGGTGTTGGTGATGTCAGGGAGCGGTGGATTAGTGGTTAATAACTTTTATTAGTGTTGGCAATCTCGGGGAGCGGCGGTTTACTGGTTTACATATTTAAATAGTGTTGGCGAAGTGGGTGGGCAGCAGAATAGGGGGTTAATAGGTAGTTTATGGGTGTTAGTGTACTTTGTAACATTTTAGTTATGAGTTTTGTGAAACATTTTTGTTACACAAAATCCATAACTACTGCTCTCAGATGGCGGTATGGATTGTGTCGGTATAGAGCATTATGCAAGCTTTTTAGCCTCACCGCACAACATGTAATACCGGTGCTATGAAAATCCCACACAAAAACATAATTTTTTGAGTGCGGAATGGACGTTGCGTTACAGGCTACAATGCTTGCGGTACAGCTATACCGACACGACTCATAATATGCGTTCCTGGCCATTACGCTGGAATTGGCATTTTTTGCAGTGCTAAAAGCCGTACTGCAGCACTTGCAATCTAGCCGATAGTTCTTTAATTTACTTTAGTGTCCCAATAGTTGTGTGTTTGCCCTGCAATTAAGTATTTTGCTGTCAGTAATATAGTTTTACCCTATACAAAAGAAAGTTTTTGATACCTGCTGACTTTCTAAAGTTAAAAGGTTTAAAACCTGATTCAAGCAGATGTCAGAAAAATATAAAAAATTATCAAGTTATGTAGTGCTACATTTATATGTCTAGAGCTGATGTTTTCTGAGTATTTATTTAAGATGAAAAATTACTCAAAAGCTGTTATTTATTTGTTTATAATGCGTCATTTCCTGTGTACATCAATTTCTCTTGGACGTGTATTTGTGACTGTTTAATCATTTCAGATTTATAGTGTTCCATAACAAAGCTGTTTGCTAAAATGCCAATGATTTATCATTATTTGCAATACTCCTTCCATCTACAGTGACTGCACTCATTTAACCCCTTGGCTGCAATGTAATGAGATGCTGCTATGATATGAAAATTCAAATGTGCATAATGGGTCCGACATTTAAATAAAGATATCTCATTATAGAATTTATGCTGTTAAAGGGGAAATTAAACCAACATTTTTATTTCATGATTCAGATAATTTACTTCTATTATCAAACATGATGCTCTGTCTGAATCATGAATGAAACATTTTGGGTTCGATGTAGGTTAATATTGCCACTAGATATATTGCAACATACAAAATACAAAAGTAGGATATTGAGTCAGGTTTGGCAGGGAATGCTATTGTAATCTAGACCTAGGTCAGCAGTAATCAAGAGTTGTAAATTAGTATTTTTCCACACCAGGCTACTACAAAATGGCTCTCTATTGCTTACCATTATAATCTCCTCCCATTTCGCTATTTTCTTTATTTCCTTACAAAACTGAGCTGAATAAAACTGGGAAAAGGAGGTAGGTACAGGCAGGGGGCTCTGGGAGTGGATTTGGTCATGATTGTGGTACATAGGTTGCAGTTATGTTAGTTTTTTAATGACCATAATTAAAGGGACATAAAACCCCAAAATGCTCTTTTATAATTCAGATAGAAAATACAATTTTAATCAACTTTCCAATTTACTTCTATTATCTCCTTTTCTTTGTTTTGTGGGTATTCACCACGTAGGGGTAGATTTATCATAGTGCGAGTGGACATCATACGAAGTAGCATATCATGTCCGCCGAACATCAATAAATGCTGACAGCGTATCATTGCACCAACAGTTCTTGTGAACTGCTTATGCAATGCCGCCCCCTGCAGAATCGGGGCAAATCGGCTGCTAGCAGGAGTTGTCAATCAACCCGATCGTATTCGATCGGGTTGATTTCTGTCCGCTGCCTCAGAGCAGGCAGACAGGTTATGGAGCAGCGGTCTTTAGACCGCATCTTCATAACTTCTGTTTCTGAAGGCTTGCGCGGAACAGGGGCATCAAGCTCAATACGGAGCTTAATAAATCGGCCCCTGCGTATCCAAAATATGAGATTTACTACTGAAAAATCCCAACAAATGCTGCACAACAAAAGCAAACCACAGAAATATTGTGAAAAGTAGTTTGATGACTCTTAAAGGGACATTGAAAGGACATAAAAACCCAATTTTCTTTCATGATTCAGAAAGATCATGCAATATTAAACAACTTTCCAATTTATTTATATTATTTAATTTGCTTCCTTCTCTTGTTATCCTTTGCTGAAAGGTTTATCTAGGAATTCTAAGGAGCAGCAAAAAACCTAGGTTCTAGCTGCTGATTGGTAGCTGCATATATATATATTGATTGTCATTGGCTCACCCATGTATTCAGTTAGAAACCAGTAGTGCATTGCTGCTCCTTCAACAAATAATACCAAGAAAATGAAGCAAATTTGATAATAGAAGTAAAATGGAAACTTGTTTAAAATTGTATGTTCTACCTAAAACATGAAATATTTTGGGGGGGTTTCATGTCCCTTTAAAGACCTAAAGGAAAATAGTCTAATATATTAGATCCTTTTAATATTGCAGCATAAAACTGTGTGTTTATTCCTTGCAGAAGGATTCAGCACATAGGTCTAAATTATGAGTGGAGTTATTATGAGTTAAATTCTGCTCATATAAGGGTTGTGGCTGCTAGGGGGTTAATAGTGGTAAGGGTATTGTTGCATTAGAGTTGAGGTTTTTAGGGGGTTAATAGAAGGAGTTTTGCATTGGGACTGGGGCGGTTCAGAGTTTAATAGCAAGGGGGTTATTACAGTGATTTTAGTGGTTATTTGAGGTTAGGGTCTTTAGCAGATGGCGTAATTGCATTGGGGGTTATGGTGGTTTAAGGGTTAATTGTGGTTAGGGCCTTTAGCAGAGGGGGTTATTGCATTGGGGTTATGGTGGTTTAAGGGTTAAGTGTCGTTAGGGTCTTTAGCAGATTTGGTTATTGCATTGAGGATTTGTGGTGGTTTAGAGGTTAATAGAGGTGAGGAGAGTTTAGAATTGGGAGTTTATGGGGACCTTTTAGTTTAGGGGTTTAAATATGTAGAGTGGTCTGGCACTTTAGGTGTTAATACAGTGGAGTTATGTAGACTGTAGTACCAGTGGGTGCTGTTGCTGCTTCTAGTAAAAAATAATATTAAAAGCTCAATATTATCTGCAATGGGCAAACCACAATCATCTTGTAATATTAATGTAAATTTGTCCACTATACTTATTAAGGTGTCATTATAACCATGGGGTGCGCTAGCCATGAACTCACAGCACAATTTAACCAATGACTTGTGATACCACCTTGAGTAAAACGCATTACATAAATAGCTGGAACAACACAGCCGCTACAATACAACCTTTACAAGTTCACATTCACTGTAACACATCTACAGAGCTGTAAGTTTTTTCATTACATATTTTTCAGAACTAAGAAATAATGAGTTTTAAAAACTGTCACTATGAAACTTACCGCTAACATTAAGTTAACCATTAAAAAAATATCTGAAGTAAGCAATTACTGGCTATCGAAACTAATTACCTTTCCTTACAGTCATGATGACATCCATGAAGTTCAACCAGAGGGCAGACACAGCGTCCTGTGACCCACATTATATCACCAGTGGTCTATTACATTGGTAGCTGCTTTGTAGTAAGTAAATGTGAAAGGAGAAGGAAATGTGAGATATGAATTCACTAAACTGGTTTGCTTTATTTTATTGAGATAAACAACCATTCATTTCAGGATCCATTGTGCATAGGGCTTATTTATAAACCCTTAATATGTGGTGGTCTAAATATATTAAGGCCAAAATTAAGGGGACAGTAAAGGCAAAATTAAACTTTCATGATTCAGATAGAACATGCCATTTTAAATAACTTTAAATTAGCTTTGTTCTCTTGATATCTGTTATTGAAGAGTAAAACTAGGTAGGCTGATAAGAGCTCAGGAGTCTATGGCAGCAATGTTTTGAACCATTATATGTAGCTTTGTTAAACAATGTTGCAAAACATTGCTGCCATAGGGGCATATCTATCAAGTTCTGTATGGAGCTTGAAGCCCCGTGTTTCTGCCGAGCCTTCATTCTTGTCAGAAACACCAGTCTAAAGACCGCTGCTCCATAACCTGTCTGCCTGCTCTGAGCAGGCGGACAGACATTGCCGCAATTCAACCGGATTGAGTACAATCATGTTGATTGACACCCCCTGATTGTCTGCGAATCTGCAGGGGGCGGTGTTGCACTAGCAGCTCACAAGAGCTGCTGGTGCAATGCTAAATATGGACAGCGTATTGCTCTCCGTATTCAGCAAGGTCTGTCAGACCTGATCAGCACTGTCGGATCAGGTCCGACAGACCTTTGTAAAATAGGTCCCATAGAGTACTAAAGACACGTGCATTCATTTGCTGCTACTCTTCTGTGTGGTTACATTTGCTTACAGAAAAGCAAACAAATTGACAGCTTAATAAGGGCTAGATTAAGAGTGGCACGCTAACTGTTGCATGAGGGAAAAGCGGTTGTTTGCACGCACAAGAAATAGAGCGTCTTTTGACCACATCATCCTCTTTATGCATGTTGTCTTACTCCAAGCTGTATAGGCTCAAAAGCCTACTACCAATTAAGCATATTAGGTGATGTGCATCTCTGTAATGAGAAGGGGTGTGGTCTAATGACATCAACACCCTATATCAGGTGTGCATAATTATTAGGCAACTTCCTTTCCTTTGGCAAAATGGGTCAAAAGAAGGACTTGACAGGCTCAGAAAAGTCAAAAATAGTGAGATACCTTGCAGAGGGATGCAGCACTCTTAAAATTGCAAAGCTTCTGAAGCGTGATCATCGAACAATCAAGCGTTTCATTCAAAATAGTCAACAGGGTCGCAAGAAGCGTGTGGAAAAACCAAGGCGCAAAATAACTGCCCATGAACTGAGAAAAGTCAAGCGTGCAGCTGCCAAGATGCCACTTGCCACCAGTTTGGCCATATTTCAGAGCTGCAACATCACTGGAGTGCCCAAAAGCACAAGGTGTGCAATACTCAGAGACATGGCCAAAGTAAGAAAGGCTGAAAGACGACCACCACTGAACAAGACACACAAGCTGAAACGTCAAGACTGGGCCAAGAAATATCTCAAGACTGATTTTTCTAAGGTTTTATGGACTGATGAAATGAGAGTGAGTCTTGATGGGCCAGATGGATGGGCCCGTGGCTGGATTGGTAAAGGGCAGAGAGCTCCAGTCCGACTCAGACGCCAGCAAGATGGAGGTGGAGTACTGGTTTGGGCTGGTATCATCAAAGATGAGCTTGTGGGGCCTTTTCAGGTTGAGGATGGAGTCAAGCTCAACTCCCAGTCCTACTGCCAGTTTCTGGAAGACACCTTCTTCAAGCAGTGGTACAGGAAGAAGTCTGCATCCTTCAAGAAAAACATGATTTTCATGCAGGACAATGCTCCATCACACGCGTCCAAGTACTCCACAGCATGGCTGGCAAGAAAGGATATAAAAGAAGAAAATCTAATGACATGGCCTCCTTGTTCACCTGATCTGAACCCCATTGAGAACCTGTGGTCCATCATCAAATGTGAGATTTACAAGGAGGGAAAACAGTACACCTCTCTGAACAGTGTCTGGGAGGCTGTGGTTGCTGCTGCACGCAATGTTGATGGTGAACAGATCAAAACACTGACAGAATCCATGGATGGCAGGCTTTTGAGTGTCCTTGCAAAGAAAGGTGGCTATATTGGTCACTGATTTGTTTTTGTTTTGTTTTTGAATGTCAGAAATTTATATTTGTGAATGTTGAGATGTTATATTGGTTTCACTGGTAAAAATAAATAATTGAAATGGATATATATTTGTTTTTTGTTAAGTTGCCTAATAATTATGCACAGTAATAGTCACCTGCACACACAGATATCCCCCTAAAATAGCTATAACTAAAAACAAACTAAAAACTACTTCCAAAACTATTCAGCTTTGATATTAATGAGTTTTTTGGGTTCATTGAGAACATGGTTGTTGTTCAATAATAAAATTAATCCTCAAAAATACAACTTGCCTAATAATTCTGCACTCCCTGTATATATACAGGTATATATATATATATATATATATATATATATATATATATATATATATATATATATATATATATATATATATATATATATATATATATATATATATATATATATATATATATATATATATATTATGTGTGTGTGTGTACATATGTATTTATGTATTTCTATGTGTATATATGTATTTACAGACATATGTACACATATAAATACATATATAGATATATATATGGACATTGAAGCCCTTTGCTGACAAGTAGCTGAAAACATGTAAAAGCATATTTATGAAATATTCATATTTAATAAACTGTTTAGCTATGTATTTACTGTACACATTTCATATCCCAAACATCAGATATACAAAAGTATTTATTTATGAATAAATAGAACATCTTCTATGTGAAGAACATTGGAATGTGAAATATTAAGATTTCATATTTGGTCTGACCACGACTTGTTGGGTGTTTTTGTTCTCTTTTTAAGTCTATGGAGGACTATGTTAACGTAATATTCTAATTTCGGCTGCTAGCGCAAGTAGGGTTAGCGCATAAGCTGAAACTTTTTACTTTCAACTTGTAATACGCACAGTGCTCAACATGCGCAAAACGCTGTAGTCCAGCGAAGTTAACGCTCAAGTGGGAGCACTAAATAATAATAATTTGTGAATGGTATTGTACGTGGGAGGGGTGGGGTTATGAGAGTGTTCTAGGAGATACGTGAGTATGTCCTGGGAGGGAAGTGGGTGGGCTTAGCCAGTCTCTTACATCAAACATCAAAGGGCTGCGGGCAGGATGGCAGGACACCTCTCAACCCCCAGGGGTCTACTCCTATGCAACTCCTGATGTTGATACAGCTGGACAGCAAATAAAAAAGCAGTTATATACACATATGCTCCAATCAATGTACATAAATCTTTTTGTTTTAGGAGGGCAACTTTGACTATGTATAACCTTTTAAAAAAAATTAAATACAGAATAAGGTGATTTAAAAAAATAAAAGGCCCAGATGACGAGCGAGCACAAAATTGCGCCTTTTCACATATTTGCACTCCACTTGTAATACCAGCACACACAATTGTGAGCTGGTATTTGTAGTGCAGCGCAATGCAAACACAACCTCGCATTCACATAGCTAGAAAGCTTTGCTGTCAATGGGAGCCTAGCGCAGCGAAGGGGGTAAGTAGTGCAGCGATAACAGCAAATTGTAAATATATACTGTATGTATATGCTTTTATACATATATATTTATGTGTCTATTTATGTGTCAATATGTGATACATATAGTAACACATAAATATATATGAATATAAGCATATACATATATATTTACTGGGAATACACAGTTCCCATAGACCGCAATGTAAAGGCACTTTTCAGTGCCGTTTTTTTTTCTTACAACCCACACCCGCCAACTTTACCCCAAACATTGCCTAGTGCAGTTATTTTAATTAAAAAAAAAAATCTCCAATTTTTATTTTTTAATAAAATACACACCACTGTATTTTGGGGGTATTTGGGGCATCTTTATAACATTAACTAGAGATCTGATATGGTTATTTATTGGGCGCCCGAAAAATAGGCAACTTGTAATCTAGCCCAACATGTTTAGAAACGTAAATTTTTATGTTTATATGCATGCACAAAGAGGATTATTATTTGTATATATATATATATATATATATATATATATATATATATATATATATATATATATATATATATATATACTGTATATAGTGCATTACAACCGTTTTTTGCAGCCAAAGAGTTAAAAGAGTTAATCTGCAGCCATTTAAATATATTCGTGTAAGAAACATAAATATCTTGCAAATGGTCTTTCGTTCTTCACTTATCTGTAAGAATTATACTGTATATCTACCCTATTTTCCCCATGGGAAATTTTACATCTGTGAATTTTATGGCTTACTTTTATTTTATATTATTAGCGATTGCTTGTATAATCTGGCTGAGTCCAATTGCCTGTATAAATCAATTAAATGAGAATATTCCTCTTTTAATTGTTAAGCAATTTTTTCTTCTTCAACTCTAATATTAAAACAAAGGAATATCTCACTACAATGATTTCTCAAGTGTTAGTTAACAACCAGCAGGAAGTATTCCCGATTTACGCAAGGAGATATTATAATTATTATTTCTAGCAGAATAGTTGTCTGTCACATTTCTTTTTATTCATTTTATTTTCTCACTATTAGATTTACTCTCAATGCTTTAACTTGTGCCAAGCAGGCTAGTTCAAATGTAAATGAAATCAATTCAGAAATATCTGCTAATAAATACATTAAAAAAAAAAACACTTTCAAATGATCTATAAAATTGTTCAGAAAATACATCATATCTATTGTCTTGAATTGTGTACAAATTGCCTGTTACTATAAAGTACCTCCTTGTTTTCTCTGGGATTGTTTGCTGGTGAACAGGGGTATATTTAGGCATATGCCAAGGGAGTCAAAAAGGGAAGGCAGACACCGAACTGAGTCTAATCACTTTATCCATTTGCCAGGAAAGCGCTTGCGGTTTCTAGGGAGTGCTTAAAGGAATTATTAGCACCAACCAAAAACAATGTGTGTGCTGTTTGTCAGATATGGAGCCTGTATACCTGTATGTAAAAATGCTATCCAAAATGTATTTTGGATAGTGGTAGCATTACCCACATATGGGGAGAGATATGAGGCTATATATAAACTCAAGTCATTTCCTTGTACTTCCACATCCACATATACTGCCCTTAGGTTGGGTGCACATCATACTGGGAAGTTACTGTATGATCATCAAAACCTACCCAATTACTGGCATGTGGAAATCACCTAATAACAGAACAAAAGTTCTCCATTTTTGTTTGCCTTTGGTAAAATTAGTTTTATTGATATTTTTTTGTTATATGGGGGAATTTTGAAAATCTTCTATAGTATTGTACATCAGCCTTATTACCCTGATCTGTGACCAGGTTTAAAGTCTGTGTTTACATGGTGTGTACTTGACATTAAATAGCCAAATGGACCACATATGTAGCTAGCAAATAAAAGGTACTGGGCTACATTACAAGTGAGGCGCAAATGATTTTGCGCAAGCAATATGCCATTTTCGCAAGCCATTTCCATTGCACTGATATCACAAGTTGAGTGAAATAGCGATTAACGCTTTAATCCTTACAGCGATCTCAGAGCTGTAGTTAACTGTTTTGTGAAAATAAAAATTAAACAAAATACTTCAAAAATACATTACAAAGTACAGTTACACTCATATTAACACGGTCTATTAAAAATTATTTAAAAAAAAAATATTGCATTAAAAAGTTATAAGTGCTCAAAGATATGAGATCTTGGGTGATAGAAAAAAAAAGCCACAAAAGTTCTTTAACATAGAGATACATACAGATACATTGCTAAATATATATATATTTGTTTGTATATATGTGTATATATGTATTGACATACAAATATACAGATATATATATATTAACATTGAAGAGACTTGCACTTACTGTGAGAAAAGTGTAACCTTTCGGGGATAATGTATCCCCTTCCTCAGACACAAGCAATACAGAGTGATACAAACTTATAACAGTAACAAAATAAACCCCACCCCCTAATTAGAACAAAAAGACTGCCAAACAGTCGTCATGGTGACCACTACGTCACAATATCAACAAACTAATTTCTACAATCAACGTGTGTTATATACAATAAACTGTCTGAGTATTATTAACGGACAATAGTGAGCAATGACTCGTTATAGACAGATGGGAAAGCACAACATGTTGTACAGATGCAGGAACTATATATATACACCGTAACACATGATACAGTTAAAAATACAGAACAGATGCCATATCATAATAACAATACATAATGAATTAACTACTTGCAGTGATAGCAGACAGATAGTTAACGGATCATATGGCAAACAGGGTTCAAGGATGCACTGGTAGTCGGTAGAATGTTCAGAAAGATTTATTTGAAGAAAACTTAAAAGTTCATCAATGGACAAAACATGTTCCCTAGACAAGGGAGAGGTGCAAGGACTGCTTGCTGACGCGTTTCGGCTCCACAGGCCGTAATCGTAGCTGCAGTCACTTGTTCTAATGATCCTTAAATATCACTTAAAGCCAGCTAATAGGATAAAATCAGTTACACCCTTATTTTACCTGGGGCGGAACAAAAACACCCTTTTAAGTCTAAATTTCTATATTACATATATGGACATAGTTTAACAATATTGATTTATCCACATAAAGACTTAAGACTAAAAAATTCACAAAATTTATGCTAAGAAATACCCATTTACCTACATTAACATTATAAAGCATAAAATATATATATATATAAAGTGCAACATCAATTGCAACATTAGAATATATTCAAATACATTGCAGAATGACACATTCATATGAAAATGGCCTTATCAATATAATACATCATAATAACTCTTAGCATTGAACTAGAAAAATTTATTGATATAATCCCAATTAATGTGAAAACATATATAAAGAAGTCAATCTAATCTAGATCATTTACAAAAAAAAAAGGGGGGGGGGGTAAAAGTATAACCCCATTGATCATAATATTTATAGCATTTAGTTATAACACAATATATACACAGAACTTGTATATCTGGATGAATAAATCTGCAATAAAGAGTACATAATCACCCCCATTCAGGTACATGCTTATGACAGAAGGTTCCCCTTATATTTAGAATGTACTCAAAATATGTACTTCATTTGGTTCTGCAACCAATAACATAATAATTCATTAACAACATTAAGTAAACAGTATCTAGCCTGCTAATATGCAAGATATAGAAACTGTAAAAAGTTGCAAATATTAATGGTAGCAAATATTCAAAGCTTGCAACCTATACAAAGGAAGCTGAAGATACAAAACAGTAACAAGATGTACAGATAGTACATAAATACCTAAAAGGGATTCCCCAATGTCAAAAAGGATTAAATACCAATCAGAATACTGGGCACACAAGCCCAAAAGTGCTTACTCCCAAAAATTAATAAGGTCAAACGCTGAGTTTAGTCCATGGGGAACTCTTGTTTTGAGCCTGTGTATCCAGTATGCTTCCCTTTTGGACAATAATTTGTCCCTGTCTCCTCCTCTTGACTTACATCTTACTAACTCATTTATAGTCCATCTAAGTGACTGGGCCCTACTGTTGTGTCTCTCCTTGAAATGCTGCACCAGCGGTGTAGTTAATTTGCCTGCTTTTATGTTGGTAAGGTGTTCCCTAATCCTCGCTCTTGTCTCTCTTGTTGTGAGTCCTGTATATTGAATTTCACATTCAGTACAAGTCAAGAGATAGACAGCTTAGGAAGTTCTACAGTTTAAACAGGAGTAGTGATCAAAATTCTCCCCTGTTGCTGTACTTGAAAAACCATTACCCTGTTGCAAATACATACACGCTGTGCACTGTGTGTAGCTACACCTGTATGTACCCTTGAATCTAAGCCATGAGGAGGTATTGGTCTGTGACTCTGTTTAATCCTTTTTGACATTGGGGAATCCCTTTAGCTATTTAGGTACTATCTGTACATCTTGTTACTGTTTTGTATCTTCAGCTTCCTTTGTATAGGTTGCAAGCTTTGAATATTTGCTACCATTCATATTTGCAACTTTTTACAGTTTCTATATCTTGCATATTAGCAGGCTAGATACTGTTTACTTAATGTTGTTAATGAATTATTATGTTATTGGTTGCAGAACCAAATGAAGTACATTTTTTGAGTACATTCTAAATATAAGGGGAACCTTCTGTCATAAGCATGTACCTGAATGGGGGTGATTATATACTCTGTATTGCAGATTTATTCATCCAGATATACAAGTTCTGTGTATATATTGTGTTATAACTAAATGCTATAAATATTATGATCAATGGGGCTATACTTTTACCCCCCCCTTTTTTTTTGTAAATGATCTAGATTAGATTGACTCCTTTATATATGTTTTCACATTAATTGGGATTATATCAATCCATTTTTCTAGTTCAATGCTATGAGTTATTATGATGTATTAGATTGATAAGGCCATTTTCATATGAATGTGTCATTCTGCAATGTATTTGAATATATTCTAATGTTGCAATTGATGTTGCACTTTATATATATATATTATGCTTTATAATGTTAATGTAGGTAAATGGGTATTTCTTAGCATATATTTTGTGAGTTTTTTAGTCTTAAGTCTTTATGTGGACAAATCAATATTGTTAAACTATGTCCATATATGTAATATAGAAATTTAGACTTTAAAGGGTGCTTTTGTTCCGCCCCAGTTAAAATAAGGGTGTAACTGATTTTATCCTATTAGCTGGCTTTGAGTGATATTTAAGGATCATTAGAGCAAGTGACTGCAGCTACGATTATGGCCTGTGGAGCCGAAACGCGTCAGCAAGCAATCCTTGGGGTGGAACAAGCACCTCTCACTTGTCTAGGGAACATGTTTTGTCCATTGATGAACTTTTAAGTTTTCTTCAAATAAATCTTTCTGAACATTCTACCGACTACCAGTGCATCCTTGAACCCTGTATGCCATATGATTATTTGAAACAAAGGATTTGCACGGAGTTTAAGGTGTTTATTCCTGCAAGCATAGTCCACTCACCTCTCACGAGAATTTGAGTGCCGGGGGAATGATCCTGTGACGTCAGACGCCAAGATACCTCGAGGTTTGGAAGACGGAGAAAAACAGCGGAGCAGTGTGATCTGCGGTCCGCGTCCAGTAGTACATCAGCGGAGTTTGGTACCGTGGTGTTGGTGAGCTCTGAAGGCTATGAGAGGTATGGCTGTGTCTATTGAGTACGTTATTACCGGAATCAGATCCTTGAAGCGGAGATGAGTGGCGAAAGAGCGGACCTAGTCGTCTTACATACACAGGAGATACAAGTGTTTTTTACCGGTGGCAACATTAACTGACACATATGCAAACAGACTTTTTGGGGAGTCATTTGGTGCCGATAATTTTTGTAATTTTTCAGATAGTTAACGGACTCATATCTGAGGACTCACCCTTAGAATGCATAGTTATTCATCCCCAAGTCAAACACCTGATCTGATTACCGATAGTACATCCCAGACAAATGGCAAAACCAACCCGGAAGTGGCAAAATCCACATTCCAATACCCATCAGCATCACATGATGTTGGTAGCCAATCGACTATCAGCATTACATTACATTATTGTCATGGGGACGAACAATAGCAACGTACAAATATGTACAATATAACGGTGAAAATACATGATGCATCTGGACCCCCCATAAGTCAGGTCCATATCTAGGCACACACACCCCAACAGAGCTTGTTCATTCATCACCCCAGACAAGAGTGATCTGATCACCGGCTAATCTGCCTGCACAGCGTCAGAGCCAACCCAAAGTTTGCAACAAACCACATTACAATAAACGTCTGCATCACAGGGTGCTGATAACCAATCATCATCACGGTTGTCATAGGGATGAGTAAAAAGCCACAGACACAACAGGGAGGTAATCATGGTGCACATATTATAGCACCTATAGGGCAACTATACGGTATAAGGCAAGCAATGACACTATGTGGCCCTCACCAACCATAGCAAGCGCCTGTACATAAGTAAATAAGTAGGACTACTCTATCATAAATAGGGAGAACTACTCTATCAATAGCATTCTAATGTCATCAATGTTGCGCATATGGCACAGATGAGGGTAAGTATTAGCAAGAGTTACAATAACTGTCACCCCTCTAAACAGGACGAAGAACCAGCCAGAACCACTAAATCACCAAAACCCTGCTCCATGATTCACTTAATGTAGAAGGATATACACCAACTTTTTGCTCATAGCCTATAGAAAATAGTATATGCAAATGGAGGTCTAACTCTACCTCAGATATTAGGAAAAATAATCCATTAATACCATAGCCAAACTTTGGACCATATGAATAAAGATAATTAACTCTCAAAAAACTGGTATTTAGAACCATAAAGCCATCATGGGTATAAGAACACATAAATATAATCATGTTTCACAGGAAACAATGCTAGTCAAACATGGTGTTTAAACCATGAGGTTGTAGAGTGTTAAGCCGGAAAATCCATCTTGCCTCTACTTGTAAGAGGAGTCTGTTCCTATCCCCACCCCATTAGAGGGGAGGGACGCGGTCAATCAGGATAAACCGAAGATCTTGAACCCCATGGCCCGACTCCAGAAAGTGTCTCGCCACTGGTTGATCACTTGTTCCTTTCTTGATATCGCTTCTAATGGTGGATCTATGGTTGGCAAAGCGTGTACTGGTGTTGTCTGTGGTCTTACCCACATAGAATCTGCCACAGCTACAGTTCAGCAAATAGACTATGTGGGTAATGGTGCAGGTCATAAAATGCCTTATGTGGTATCTCTTCTGTTGGTTGACCCTTGAATCATTGCATTGCAGGTCGTGGAACCAGTGCACCTGTATGAACCATGTTTCTTCCTATGTTGGAGCCAGGTGTCTTGTTTATAACAATGGCTGGGGTTTGTAATCATAAGTGAATCCTTTCAACTTTTGTCACGTTTAAATCCCACCCTAAGGTTGAGCCATTGCTTGAACAGGAGTGTAGGATCACTTTGTACAATATGCCAGTGTTTCTATATAACACACGTTGATTGTAGAAATTGTTTTTTTGTGATGTGTTGGTCACATGACGACCGTTTGGCGGTCTTTTTGTTCTAATTAGGGGGTGGGGTTTATTTTGTTACTCTATAAGTTTGTATCACTCTGTATTGCTTGTGTCTGAGGAAGGGGATACATTATCCTCAAAACGTTACACTTTTGTCACAGTAAAGACTTTTGTAAAGGACCAGTGAGTGCAAGTCTCTTCATTGTTACTATTAATTCTACTAGCACCCTGGCAGCAAGTTCATATGTGCGAGTGCACATCCCAGATATCTATATATATATATATATATATATATATATATATATATATGTGTGTGTGTGTGTGTGTGTGTATTTACTGTAAATATTTCACATTTGCTAATGCGAATATGCTTTGTTGTTTTTTTTCAACATTTTTTTTTCTCCATTCATTTCTATAGGGAGGAAATATGATGGTGTTTGCGTGATCTCGGATGTTAGTTTTTTTTTCTACTTTTTTTCTTCCATTAACCCATTAAGGACCAACGACATACAGGGTACGTCTTACAAAAAAATGTCCTTAACGATCAAGGGCGTACCCTGTATGTCGTTGGTACCCTCAAGCGGTGGAAGCGATCCTGATCACTTCCAGACATGTTCCTGTTATTGCAGTGATGCCTCGATATTGAGGCATCCTGCAGTAACAGTGAGAACACTTATTTTAATACTGGAAGACTTTATTTGATCGCATTTGGCGGTGAAATGGTGGCATGAAATATACCAAAATTGGCCTAGATCAATACTTTGGGATGTCTTCTAAAAAAAATATAGGCCTAAAATTCATTGATCTATGTGATCTCAATACACTAACCTCACTACAAGCAACCACACTTAGAGAAGTCAGCACCTATGATTCTATCCCTAAATTCAAAACCTCCACACATACTAAATCACATTTTTACCCAGTACACAGTAGGAGTGAAGCAATAGAAATGTTTCAGAACCTAGTAGAGCTAGAACTCACTGACTTGCACTACACCACAGAGACTGCATCCACAACAACCACTAATTGTATGAGTAAACAAAATTTATCTATTAGCGAACAACAAGCATTAAAGTCACTCAGTAATAACAAAGATATAGTGGTTACTCCAGCAGACAAAGGTGGTGCGGTAGTAATTCTCAATACTCATGACTACAGAAGAGAAGTATACAGACAACTTAATGATAGAGAGACATATCATAAGCTTACTTATAATCCTACCAACAAGTACAAACAAGAACTCTACAACTTATTAGACTCAGCAGTAGAAGAGGGATTTTTAAATCAAGAAACAGCTGACTATTGCCTAGTGGAGTATCCTACCATTCCTACTTTTCGCATAGTGCCGAAGATACATAAATCATTAGTGGATACACCAGGCAGGCCCATTGTGGCCAGCAGAGGTTCACTATGCGAGAGAATAGGAAATTGGCTAGACAACATACTACAACCAATAGTCAAGTCTTTACCTGGATACATAAGAGACAGCACACATCTTATACAACAAATTCAGACTATCACATGGCAGCAAGACTACACTTGGCTATCAGTAGATGTATCAGCCCTGTACTCCAGTATCCCCCATGAGGAAGGCCTAAAAGCCCTTACACACATGCTAAAGAGACACACCAGTTATCCTGAAGAGTTCATCATATTTCTTGAAGAACTCACAAAATTCCTTCTTACACACAACTACTTTGTCTTCGAGGGCCAGTACTACCTCCAAAAATGCGGCACAGCCATGGGAGCCAAATTTGCCCCCTCTTATGCAAATCTATATATGGGGTATTTTGAACATTTATACCTGTTTGGGGGTGGGCTGGCCCTCGAGGACAAAGTAGTTGTATATGGTAGATTCATAGACGACCTAATATTCATTTATAAGAAAAACACTGAACTTACTATCCAGGAAATCCTCGATTTCTTCAATAAGAACACACTTAACCTGTCATTTACGCATCTAAATGATGATAAGATCATCAACTTTTTAGATCTCACATTAGAGCATAATGATGAAGGAAACATCATCACCAGTACATTTAGAAAACCCCTATCAAGAAATACCATACTTAGAGCTGACTCCTGTCATGCCCCACACATGCAAAAAGGCATCCCCAAGGGCCAATACTTAAGATTACGGAGAAACTGTAGTACCCTCCAATTATATTTCAAACAAGCAAATGAACTCACCAACAGACTCATATCTAGAGGCTATAGAAAAAGTGTGCTACTTAAAATTAAATCTCAAGTAGCAAGGACAGATAGGGCCACACTACTCAACAACAATAACAAAAAAACTACAACAGGCACAATTAGTAGAAGCCACAATGACAATTTTACAACCAAAGAAAATATCTGTTTTGTAACTAAATACAGCAATCAATTTTACACAATCAAGAATATCATCAAGAAATATCTACCAGTACTCAACAGTGACATCACTTTGAGAAACAAATTACAGCAACATATAAGATTTGTAGCCAAAAAAGCACCAACAATACGTGACAAGATCACACACAAATTTCATAACAAAATTTTACCAACCACCAACTGGCTAAGTCCCTCTAAAGGTAATTATAGATGTGGTCATGTACCGTGTAAAAGTTGCAAATATACTGAAAAATGCGTAATGTTTAGCTCCTCAGAGACACATAAAACATATCCCATAACTAATAGAATGGACTGCACGTCCACCCATGTAATATATTTAATTACATGTACACATTGCCAACAACAATACATAGGGATTACGACGCGTCCATTGAAGGACCGCATAAGAGAACACCTCTTATCAATAGAAGAGGAATTTCCTAGGACACCAGTGGCCAAACATTTTCACACACATGATAATAGACTCAGCCATTTCACATTTAAAGCCATAGAACATATACCTAATAATCCACTAGGGGGTGACAGAAACAAGATGCTATCAAAAAGAGAAGTATATTGGATATTCATGTTACAAACCAGAGCACCACAAGGCATGAATAAAAGATATGATGTCAATCTATACATAGAGTAAACAAGATATAGCAACATAGCACACAAAATTTGTAGACAGGATTAATATTAATACACTATACATATACCACATCAGTTTCTAGGTCCTCCAATAACATGAATACAAACATTACTTAATCCCTTAACATCAATATTTACTATAGGGTCTAACCTGTTAGCTATCATAAGTACACACATAGGCCTTAAGGTCATCATAATATAGTACACCACCTTCCTCTCTCTTCCTCATTCCCACCAAAGGTTTGCTTAAATTGTCTATGCTTTATTAATCTAAGCATAACCCATCCCTCCCAAAAATTTATATAAAAAAAAGAAAAAAGGAAACAAATGATCCAAAGAAAGAATCAAAAAAGAATCTTTGTCATGAGAAAATGTTTTTAACATAACCCATCCATCTGTTTTACTTTGTTATTTTAGCACTGTTAAAATCATCTAGTTATGAACTAATGTCTAAATACAATCCAGTATTCCATCTCAAGAATGAGACTTAAAAACACATTAGTAAATTAGGACCATTAGTCAGTCCTCTTTATAGTTTCATAACTATTTATGTGAATAATATTATATATAATATCACAATAGGCAGGGGCTCATTCAGATCCCCCCAGCTAATAGAGTGCTAATCTTTAGATACTATCACAATGTCCTAAAAATGTTATTAATTATTTTAATATACCATCATGTTTTTTAATTGTTACTGTTTTATAGAGAGCAAAATACAACAATGGTTGTTGTACATAACTATGGCTCTGCAGACAGCCACATAATGCTCTCCCCTTGTTAATCAGATGTAAGGTCCACTTTAACAAAAAACTATAAAGTTTACTATGCCTTTGTGTAACTGCCTTAACAAATACACACTTTAAAAAGAACAAAACACATGGCAGGGACCTTATAGAGAGCAAAACAATATACTCACCCTGTATGTGGTTATCTTAGTTTACCTTGTGACAAGCAGCCAGAGTCTAAATATGTCTTCACAACTTAAAAACATTATAAACATATATATAAAAAAAAGGGGAAAATGTTTGTATATAAATACTAATATTCTCACTTATAGCTCTCTCCCAAATACACTAAACTACCATCTCGACTAATCTCTTTAACATTTTAAAAGCATTGTATCAGCATCAAATCTAGTTATTGACAATTTGATTATTGGAAAATTGTTTGTTTAAGCATAATGCATTTATATTTTAGTATAGAATATTATCTGTTCAAGAATGTAATCTACTGCTCGGGACCTCTAGTCCAGGTGTACACCATGTCATTAGATAACCAAATGGTGTAAGTTTTCACACACCTTAAGGGTTAACATGACACCCTTCCTGATTGGTTACCTACACCTTTATAGAGACCCTGACCAGCAGATACCATCATCTCTGATGAAGCGCATGTGCCCATGCGCGAAACGCGTAAGATAGGAGCTTACCTGTGTCTGACGATAAGCCTGCTCCTAATAAATACTCTATTTCATCTACTTCGAAGACTCTGCATTCTTTTTCCTCTTTTCATAAAAAAAAAATATATACATGTCAAGGGATATTCAGGGATTTCTGAAAGATATCAATGTTCCAATGTAACTATCGCTAATTTTGAAAAAAAGTGGTTTGGAAAAAGCAATGTGCTACTTGTATTTATTGCCCTATAACTTGCAAAAAAAGCAAAGAACATGTAGACATTGGCTATTTCTAAACTCTAAAATTTAGAAACTATTTAGCATGGGTGTTTTTTGGTGGTTGTAGATGTGTAACGGATTTTGGCGGTCAAAGTTAGAAAAAGTGTGTTTTTTTCCATTTGTTTCTCATATTTTATAAAAAAAATTCAAGTAAATTATAAGATATAATGTAAATAATGGTATCTTTAGAAAGTCCATTTAATAGAGAGAAAAACGGTATATAATATGTGTGGGTACAGTAAATGAGTAAGAGGAAAATTACAGATAAACACAAACACCGCAGAAATGTAAAAATAGCCTTGGTCCCAAACAGACAGAAAATGGAAAAGTGCTGTGGTCCTTAAGGGGTTAACTTCTATGGCGGAATACATGCACATGTTATCTCAAGTTAGGATTTGTGCGCTATTTGGGTTACCGCTTGCGCAAAATATTTTTTTTTGGAACTTGTAATACGAACTCAACCTGACTATTGCAAAAAGTTTAACTCTAGTGGAGTTTTTGCGATCGCAGGAAAAAAATTACCGCGCCACTTGTAATGTAGCCCATAATGTTGGTTGCACATTCCTGTGGTTGTACTATATATGTGATCATGTTTGCTTTGACATTATTATTAAATCAGCATTTGAATTGTAAAATAAGAATGTCGAGAGAGCAGTGTTACCATAGGATTGACTAAAGGTTTTTGTTAAAATAAAATAGTGCTGCTTACAGACTGCAGAGCACCTGCATTTCCAAATGTGGCTCTTGTACAGTGTAAGATTATACACCTTATATTTTGCAACCTAACCACGACAGTGTGTTTATTTCCTGTGGTTTTACATTTCTGGAATATTTTGCACCTTGTGTGATACTTTTCTAGGAGAATGAAGAGCTGCAAGCTTCTTTTCCAGCAGAGAAGCACTAAAACACCTCTCATTGGGGAGCAATGCCTGATATAGCAGAATCAAAGCAGAAAAAAAATCATATCCTGTTATATTCTACGAGGGCACATGCTATGGAAATGAGCTCTACAGTTTCTACCACATACTGTTATTATAGATGTGTCTATAATAATTTTAAAATATAACACAGACATCCAAGAAAATAGTTTACTGTTGTCTTCTTATAGATGGTTTACAAAGGTTGCTCAGTGTTGGTTTGTTGTTAGGGAAATGAGGCAGCTGTCTATGGGCTTAGCAGCAGAGTAATGTCTGCATGCCATGCTGTATCATGAAGCGTCATTTTCTACTTCTCTTTGGCTTATGTTCAGTCATAGAAACCTTCAACCCCAACATGTCTTTATTGTATTTACTTAATTTTACATTCAATGAGAGCAATGAGATCCGCACAATTGAGTGTTTCTCAATCAATAATCATACATGTCCGGTGCAGCACCATAGAGACCACCCTCTGAAGATCTCAGGGTACAATACAACAAAAAGCAAGGTGGCACACGGTTTGAAGGCAATACCTTTATTAAGAGCAACGTTTCGGGGCACCTGCCCCTTTCCCAAGCTTATCACTAATACAAACAACACACAATATATAGACACAATGATAAAACAGGTGACCAATCAGCAAGCATAGGAGGGGTTAAAAGATTGAATTCATCACAGGTTTTTCATTGGATGCAAAATTTCTTTAGACACAAAAATATTTAACCCTTCACACCCAACTGATGAATTGGACACCTGATTAAAAACAAATGCAGCATGTTTCCAACCATATAGCATGCATAGACTACGTTTAATTCTGTCCCCCAACTTACATTACTGAGCTAAAAGTGAAGTTAATAACATGTAAAGTCTAAATTAAGGGGAGGAGATCAAATTCTCTATTAAGTCCTTTGGGGACATGGTGTTAAGTAGCCAGATCCTGGCTCTATCGCCCCCTCTTTGTTTTTTGGGGCACTGTCAATGATCATGTACCTGATGGCCCATTTTGCTGGAACTGGGAGATGTAACATTTTGTCATTGCGGATGGTCGACTTATGTTGGCAAATGCGGTCTCTTATCTTTTTGGTCATTTTGCCAACATATAATAGCCCACATGGGCATTTTAGCGCATAAACAACATAAGTCGAATCACAGGTGTAAAAGCCTTTTATGTGATATTGTTTCCCAGTATAAGTATGGGAGATAATACCTCCCTTAATAACATTATTGCATTGGGCAAGAACTGACGTTGGACACTATCATTTTTTTTGGTGGACATGGCACGGACCAACTTTTTGTCTATTGTGTTGCCTCTGCGATACGAGGCTCTGGGACTTTCCTGTAACTCCTTAATATCTGGACATGCTTCCTTTAACAAAAGCCCTTTTTTTAAATAATGTTAAATACTTTTTTGCTCATTAAGGGGAGGAGATCAAATTCTCTATTAAGTCCCTTTGGGGACATGGTGTTAAGTAGCCAAATCCATTTGACTTCTCTATTGAGAAGGTCCCTGGCTCTATCGCCCTGTCAAGGTATTTGAAATATTATTAAATAATATATAGAGGTATATTTGTCTTTATTTGATAGATCTGTGGATATGAACATGGTCTGTAGGACAAAGGATTAGATCTCCCCCACTCCAATTGCACAGGAGACATTCTTGGCTGAAAGGAGAGCAAAGGATTATCTCTGGGAGATCTCACACACTCAATATGTTAAATTATGGAATTGTATAATTTAGCAAGGAACTAAAATATAACATAGTTTCAGGATACAGGCAAATTTATGGAGACGAAATGTCTGAATTACCCTTTTGGAACTGATCAAAATCATGGAGAGGCAGCTTTTAGGCACATGGGTGTTAATTATCAAATACACATCTGCACTGCTGGCTAAACAGGAAATATGCTGTTTTAAAGACTTTTACAACTCCTCATGGATTGACCCCATGTGGAGCAATGGAGGCCTTGAAAAACACAGACAAATGCTAAGGTGTGACTCTGGCAGGCAGCAAATAGACATCAATTAATTTTTTTTTTCTATTTGAATGCATGCCTCAGAATGTATCAAATATAGAAATTGAAAATTGTCTAATTCTCTATTATTACATGGATATTTACTAAGCTTGGGAGGTAACTGTTTTAGTCAGTCAAAAATGTGTAATAACCTCTGTTTTGCTTATATTTCTCAGACAGATAATCTCAAATCTACATAGAAATGAATGTGCATATATATGAAAACATGAATATCTTGGCCTCTGTGTGTTTGAAAACATGAGTGGATGTTTGTGGACCTGAGGAGAGGTGATTATTGACATTTATTTTTTTTTATTTCAGATCTACATAGACAGGATTCACTTGGAATACAGTACAATACTGAAATAAAAATAGGCTGTTATTTGCAAAGAAGTGCCAGAATGCTGACAAAGTTGTGATGCATTTTGGGCTAGTAATTGGCAGTGTTAAATTACCTTAATATAATAAAATGTTAATAATATAACATATTTGGTATCAGAATAATCAGAAAAAAATAACCTAATATTAACCATCTGTAATTGGGGTTATATATGATTAATGCAGAGAGTGTGATCTGATTAAATAACCATCTTATGAAAGAAATTTTTTTTTTAACTTGCTTAAAAATGTTAGAGATGGTCTTGTTGTATTTGTTTGTTTGTACGTCTGCTGCCACCTAGTGTTATGATGCGGAATTGCAACCATGAGATGATTGGTTGTTGCAAAGAATGCATTTCCTTGACAACACATTTACCAAATAAACCAATCCATGTTCAGTTGCAAAGAACTAATCCAAGACAAGGCCGTGGGCGTTTCCAATATTCACCAATGACTGATAAATAATCAAAAAGGGGAGGGGTGAGATCAGATGATTTAACCTCAGCATAGAGACTAAGAAGAGGTTGTGTTATTTTGATCCAGAAAGGAGTAACTGCGGCAGTTATTAATCAAAAGGACACATCTACCATTGGACTCCATATGCTTTACCCCAATTTTGAATTTCTGAGGTGAATTGGATCTGTTGCAAAACATTGGGAACCGGATTGCTGTTTATTTGGGTGATGTATACAAGGTTTTTGTAAGATAAGTTATATGCATAGTTAATTTGTATTTAATAGATTTAAAGAAGCAGTGTGTTTTTCTTTTTAAGTTAGCATTTCACAGCCTATATATATATATTGTTTAAATCTGTGTCTGATTGGCTAAGTAACTCATCTATGCAAGTTCTGATATTTTCAGTTAATTTTGTATTAGGATAAATTGCAATTAAATAGCAGAATATATATTATCCTATTGTTTTATAAACACTGTTTAGAATTGTATTGCTTGGATGTTAAAGGTTTTTAGTCCCATTGTGTTAAATAAATAAGAGGCTGAATTGTGAAGGTATATTTTTCTGGGTTTTGTAAGAAGGATAGCATATCTTAAGAGTTGGTTTTAACGCATATAAATTTTGTTTCATTTCCTTTTATTACAAATATACTTCAATATGTTTATGGATATTAACTAAATAAAAGAATTCAGATATTTATATTAATTGTATGGTCTAGTAGGTGCATGGTTGATAAGGGTTTCTATTTCTTTGTATAGTGTTTATAACCCTTCCATAAACTTATATATATTATTTGGATAGCACTGCTAAGATTTTCATAAATATACTGACAGCCCCCTCTGTCTGGCTACTTAACACCATGTCCCCAAAGGGACTTAATAGAGAATTTGATCTCCTCCCTTTAATTTAGACTTGACATGCTTTTAACTTCACTTTTAGTTCAGTAATGTAAGTTGGGGGACAGAATTAAATTTAGTCTATTAATGCTATATGGTTGGAAACTTGCTACATTTATTTTTAATCAGGTTTCCAATTCATCAGCTGGGTTAAAGGGTTAAATACTTTTGTGTCTAAATTTGTTTTTATCCAATTAAATAACCTGTGATGATCTTTTAACCCCTCTCATGCTTGCTGATTGGTCACCTCTTTTATCATTGTGTCTATATATTGTGTGTTTGTATTAGTGATTAGCTTGAGAAAGGGACAGGTGCCCTGAAACATTGCTCTTAATAAAGGTATAGCCTTCAAATCGTGTGCCAGTTTGCTCTTTGTTGTATTGTACCCTGAGACCTTCAGAGGGTGGTCTCTGTGGTCCTGCACCGGACATTTATGATTACTGATTGAGAAACACTAAATTGTGATAGTGTGGATCTCATTGCTCTCATTGAAAGTTATTACCCTTTGAGGATCACAGCACCACTCATTTTTATGGATTTACTGGCTTGATTATAACAGATCGATGCTTACATCATTATAGATGTTCCGAATAACTACATTTGCTAGTTATCAGACTGCTAACAGGTACGCTCACCACTATTCCCACCCAGCGAACCTGCTTTTCAATCTGCCGCCCTGGAGGCCGCGGATGCCATAGGAATCAATGGGAGTCTGAAAGCAGCGAAAGCTCATGTTCGATGCTGCCAGATATCCCAATGATTTCTATGGTAGAAAACAAATTACGTTTACACCTAACACCCTAACATGTACCCCGAGTCTAAACACCCCTAATCTGCCACCCCCGACACCGCCGACACCTACATAAAAGTATTAACCCCTTTCTCACCGCTCCCCGACATCGCCGCAACCTACATAAAGTTATTAACCCCTATTCCGCTGTTCCTGGACCCCGCTGCCACCTAAATAAATATATTAACCCATAAACCCCTGGCCTCCTACATTCCTATCACTTACTAAACCTATTAACCCCTAAACCACCAGCCCCCCACATCGCCATAAACTAAATTAACCTATTAACCCCTAAACCTAAAGATCCGCTAACTGTACATTAAAATTACATCATCCCTATCATATAATAAATTTAAACTTACCTTTAGATTTAAATTAAACTATATTAAACTATTAATTAACCTACCCTAACTATTATACTAAAAATACAATAAACTATATTAAACTATTAATTAATCTACCCTATTATACTAAAATTACATTAAACTATATTAAACTATTAATTAACCTACCCTAACTATTATACTAAAATTACATTAAACTATATTAAACTATTAATTAATCTACCCTAACTATTATACTAAAATTACAATAAACTATATTAAACTAATAATTAACCTACCCTAACTGTTATACTAAAATTACATTAAACTACAAATTAAATTAACTATATTATATAGTTAAAAACAAAACCCTACTCAAACAATTTAAATCTACTGTTAAAAATTACGAAGTGACAAAAAACTAACAACTAAGTTACACAAGATAACAAACACTAAGTTACAAAAAAAAAATAAACACTAAGTTACACAAAATAAAAAATAAATTATCAAATATTTAAACTAATTACACCTAATCTAAGAGCCCTATGAAAATAAAAAAGCCCCCCCCAAAAATAAAAAAACCCTAGCCGACAATAAACTACCAATGGCCCTTAAAAGGGCCTTTTGCGGGGCATTGCCCCAAAGAAATCAGCTCTTTTACCTGTAAATAAAAATACAAATACCCCCCAACAGTAAATCCCACGACCCACACAACCAACCCCCCCAAATAAAATTATATGTAAAACATCTAAGCTCCCTATTGCCCTGACAAGGGCATTTGGATGGGCATTGCCCTTAAAATGGCATTTAGCTCTTTTTCCGCACAAAGTCCCTAATTTAAAATTAAAACCCACCCAATAAACCCTTAAAAAAAAAAACTCTAACACTAACCCCCGAAGATCAATTTACAGTTTTTGAAGACCCAACATCCATCCTCAAAAAAGCGGCAGAAGTCCTCAGCGAAGCCGACAGAAGTCTTCATCACAACGGGCCGAAGTCTTCATCCAAGCCTGCAGAAGTCTCCATCCATACGGCATCTTCTATCTTCATCCATCCTGAAAGGAGCGGCTCCATCTTCAAGACATCCGGCGCAGAGCATCCTCTTCTGATGACGTCTTCTTGTACAATGAAGTTTCCCTTTAAATGACGTCATCCAAGATGGCGTCCCTTACATTCCGATTGGCTGATAAAATTCTATCAGCCAATAGCAATTAAGGTGGAAAAAAATCCTATTGGCTGCTGCAAGATGTGTTAAAACAGCTTGAGAGGGACATATCCATCACGATCAAGCCCACCGATAAGGGCTGAGCTGTGGTTGTGATAGATAATGTCAAATACAGAGAAGAGATATTGCATCAGTTAAATGATGTAGATGTTTATGAGAAATTAAGTGGTAATCCTGCTGAAAATGTATGTAAGGAATTGCTTAAAATTTTGAATGGTGGTTTGGAACATAACATCCTGATGCAAAAAATGTATAAATTCTTGACACCAGCACATCCTCTGAAACCTGTGTTTTATGTTGTACCAAAAGGACATAAAAGGCCTGTTGATCCACCAGGTAGGCCGATAGTGGCCGGTATAGGCTCTTTCTTAAGTCTTACTGCACAGTTTTTAGTTAAAATATTGGCACCCCTTGTCATAGAAGGTAAATCCTACATCAGGGACACCATGCAGTTTATTTGAAAAAAATCACAAAGATACAAAACATGGATGAAAATGTGATATTGGCCACCTGGGATGGGAATTCTCTCTACACAGTCATCCCCCACTCTTTGGGGGTTGACTGTGTGAGAGAAGCTTGTCAAAAAGTAACCTTTACAATGAGGCACAGCAAGAATGGTTAACCCAATTGCTTACTTTGGTATTGACCAACAACTTCTTTCTTTTTGAAAATCAATTTTTCATGCAAAAAACAGTCACAGCGATGGGGTCCAATGTGACCCCATCCTATGCCTGTTTGGTAATGGATGCCATCGAAGAGAGGCATGTGCACATAAACCCACACTTCATTCAATATTGCCAGGGTTGGTTCCGCTACATTGATGATTTGTTCATTGTGTGGCGGGGCCCCCCTGAGAAATTAGTTGAGTTTAGACTCAGCATTGAAAATACTGCTCCCTTCTTGAAATTTAGCAGTAAATCTGTTAAATACAAAGTGGAATTTCTAGACACCATGGTCTCAAAAAAGAATGTCAAAATGACAACTGCCCTCTTTTTGAAACCCATGGACAGGAATACCCTCTTACACAGGAATAGTTTTCACCCACCTCTGGTTTTCCAAAGTGTGCCTAAATCACAGCTGTTGAGAGTTGATAGGATAGTATCAGATCCGGAAGCTAGTCAGGTCACGTCTAGAGACATGAAGGAAAAATTTGTCAGTAGGGTTTATAGTTTTCAGGAACTAAAGGAAGTAGAAAACTCTCCCTGTCAGGAGCAAGATATCCAATCCAACCAGATTAAATTTTGTAAATTCATACAACACCATGAGCAAAAAAAGTGATTAACATTATTAAAAAGAACTGGTTTCCATTAAAGGAAGCATGTCAAGATATTAAGGAGTTCTAGGAAAGTCCCAGAGCCTCGTATCGCAGAGGCAACACAATAGGCAAAAAGTTGGTCCGTGCCATGTCTACCAAAAAAACTGATAGTGCCCAACTTCAGTTCTTTGGGACATCCAAGCAGGGAACTTTCCCATGCCTGGGGTGTGCCCAATGCAATAATGTTATTAAGGGAGGTATTATCTCCCATACTGGGAAACAATATCACATAAAAGGCTTTTACATCTGTGATTCGACATGTTGTTTATGAGCTAAAATGCCCTTGTGGGCTATTATATGTTGGCGAAATGACCCAAAAGATAAGAGACCGCATTTGCCAACATAAGTCGACCAAGTTCCAGCAAAATGGGCCATCAGGTACATGATCATTGACAGTGCCCCCAAAAAACAAAGAGGGGGCGATAGAGCCAGTGACCTTCTCAATAGAGAAGCCAAATGGATCTGGCTACTTAACACCATGTCCCCAAAGGGACTTAATAGAGAATTTGATCTCCCCTTAATTTAGACTTTACATGTTATTAACTTCACTTTTAGCTCAGTAATGTAAGTTGGGGGACATAATTAAATTTAGTCTATACATGCTATATGGTTGGAAACTTGGTGCATTTGCTTTTACTCAGGTTTCTAATTCATCTGTTGGGTGTAAAGGGTTAAATATTTTTGTGTGTAAATACATTTTGTATCCAATGAAATAACCTGTGATTATGTCAATCTTTTTACCCCTCCCATGCTTGCTGATTGGTCACCTGTTTTATCATTGTGTCTATATATTGTGTGTTGTTTGTATTAGTGATTAGCTTGAGAAAGGAGCAGGTGCCCCAAACCATGCTCTTAATAAAGGTAAAGGGGCCTATCTATCAAGCTCCAAACAGAGCTTGAGGGCCCGTGTTTCCCCTGCAGGCTCACCAGAAACACCAGTTATGAAACACTGCTCTGATGAGGCGGACAGGAATCACAGGAATTCAACTTGATCGAGTACGATCGGGTTGATTGACACCCCCCTGCTGACGGCCGATTGGCCGCAAGTCTGCAGGGGGCGGCGTTGCGGCTGAATTCGGAGAGCATATTGCTCTCCGCATTCAGCGATGTCTGTCGGACCTGATCCGCACTGTCCGATCAGGTCCGACAGATATTTCATAAATAGGCCTCATAGCCTTCAAACCATGTGCCACCTTGCTCTTTGTTGTACATAATTTACATTACATCAAATAAGCAGTTAACCTTTTCATGCCTGTAATATATACACAGAGCACAGTGCTTAAGAGAAAACAGCAGCAGAATATATGTGAGACCATGTGTTCCCTTTTAACTCTGGGCATATGTGCACATAGAGGTATGAGACCTGTAATGTAGAGTGAGGAGTGATGAGAAATCTGTCAATCTGTTCAGACAGAAATATTTACCTAGTCAATATTGCTACAATATTTGGGATTTAAAGACTTAAAGGATACTGTAAATATTTTTATACCAAATTAAACTATTTTTTATTTTCATATAAATGTATTGATTAAAATCTAGTTTAGTTAAGTATAGGGCAGTAATCAAAAGAACATACCAGTTTTCCCACAGATATAGGTCAAGTATATAGTAAACACACACACACACAAGACATGTACATTTCCTTTAGATAAACATACATAGAACAGTTATAGTGCCATAATCCAAGAGGCAAGTATACAGTATAGCAACATATACTACTGTTGGATATATAGCAAGCCCATTGATCCCTGAGAAGTTTATAGTCAATACTGACAAAGGCACAAGCAGTTGTACAACCAAAAATAAAAAAAAATATTGAACATTTTAATAGTTATTAATGCTACAGATCCAGGCAGGCATGTAGCCAGCGATCCCAAAGACAAAGAAACTGTTTTCAGATAGTAATCCAATGAATATATGAGAGGTTTATAGCCAGTAATCCAAAAAGGTATAAAAGAGGTGTAATCCCAAAAACATAGAAAAGGTTTACAACCATTAATCCCAAAGACATAAAACAGATTTATAGTTAGTAATCCCAAAAAGATGACATGTTTATAGCAGTAATGCCAAGGACATAAGACAGGTTTATAGACAGTTATCAAAAATACATAACATGTCAGTAATACCAAAAACATAGTACAGGTTTATAGTTCATAATTTAAAGGACATCGGACAGGTTTGTAGCCAGTAATCCCACATACCTAGATGAAGTTTATATCCGGCAATCCCAAAGACATTGACAAGGCTTATAGAAAGTAATCATAAAGAAATAGAAGAGTTTTGTAGCCAGTAATTCCAAAGGCAAGGAGCAGGTTTATAGCCAGTAATCCCAGATTCCCAAATACAAGAAGGGTTTATACTCCCAGACAGACAGACAAGTATATATGCTGTAACCTCAGAAACAGGGGCAGGCCTATAGCCAATAATCCAAAAATAAGGCAAGTAAATGGCCAGTAATACCATCGATATAGAACATATAAATCATGAGTAATCCTTCAGGCACATAAAGTCATATCCACAAACAACAAGAAAGTGGGCACAAGGGTGAAAGAGTTCAAAAACATTATTGCAAAGTCTTCATATAAACAGGTAAGAGGAGCACTGTCTGACGCGTTTCGCCTGTCACTAGCCTTACTCATAAATATGTGATGCACCAGATACCTTAACAGGTATTTAAATCCCAGGCTGCAACCTAATAGGCTAATCAACATTACAAACACTTAAAGAGGTATATACAATATTATTTAACAATTAGCGGTATATTTATCAAGCCGTCAACCGCAAATACGCTGGACTTCCGCAGCGTAATTGTGGCAAGCTTGATTCAACCTAGTTATCAAAGCCTACAGACCAGCAAAAGTTGAAATTTGTGACGTAACATACGATCCGCTGGTTTTAATCCGACACTATTCCGGCCCAGCGTACTTGGTTTTCAATCCGCCACCCTGGAGGCCGCGTATTCCATAGGAATCAATGGGTGTCTGAAAGCAGCGAAAAGCTCATGTTCGATACTGCCAGATATCCCATTGATTTCTATGGTAGAAAACCAGTAAAGTTTACACCTAACACCCTAACATAACCCCGAGTCTAAACACCCCTAATCTGCCGCCCCGACATCGCCACAACCTACATAATGTTATTAACCCCTATCCCACTGCTCCCGGACCCCGCCACAACTAAATAAAGTTATTAACCCCTATCGCTCCGCTCCCAGAGCCCACCGCAACTAAATAAAATTATTTACCCCTGGCCTCCCGCATCACTACAACTAACTAAACCTATTAACCCCTAAACCGCCAGCCCCCCACATCGCCATAAACTAAATTAAGCTATTAACCCCCAAAAACTAACAAGCCACTAACTTTACATTAAATATTAACTCATCCCTATCTTATAATAAATTAAAACTTACCTTTAGAATTAAAATAAACTATATTAAACTATTAATTAACCTACTCTAACTATTACACTACAATTACATTAAACTATATTAAACTATTAATTAACCTACCCTAACTATTATACTACAATTACATTAAACTATATTAAACAATTAATTAACCTACCCTAACTATTATACTACAATTACATTAAACTATATTAAACTATTAATTAACCTACCCTAACTATTAAACTAAAATTACATTAAACTAACAATTAAATTAACTATATTACATATTTAAAAACCTAACCCTACTCAAGTTATTTTAATCTACTATTAAAAAATACTAAATTACAAAAAATAACAACTAAGTTATAAAAAGATATACCTGATGAAACAGTGTGGTACACTAAGAAACGCGTTGCTGTTGTTTTTATTGTTAATACATTTTTATTCCTTTTAAACTCTCCATCTGCTGCCTATCATCATTTTTGGCTTTGGTCAAACACTTTCCTCGACACTCCACAAAGTGTCCCTGGACCTGCAGTTGGATCTTTGGTACATTAATCTGCTCTCACTACATTACTTTGGGTATCCCTGGACTCTCCCTAGCGAGACGAGGACCCCCACTGGTGACATCTTCATACTGTGGTCTACCAGACAACTTATGGTTCTGGACTGCAAATACTGCACTTTTGTGCTCTACAATTTGTGAGTAGGATTCTTATGTTCCTATTGCTGCTTTGTTCTTTTTATATATGACCTGCACTATGTGGCGCCCTCTATCTATTTCCTCTTTAATTTAGTTTATGGCGATGTGGGGGGCTGGCGGTTTAGGGGTTAATAGGTTTAGTAAGTGGTAGTGATGTGGGAGGCCAGGGGTTAATACATTTAGTTAGTGGCAGTGGGGTCCGGGAGCGGCGGGATAGGGGTTTATACATTTATTTAGTTGTGGCGGGGTCCTAGAGCGGCGGGATAGGGGTTAATAACTTTATTAAAGTTGTGGCAGGGTCCAGGAGCGGCGGGATAGGGATTAATAAATTTATTTAGTTGTGGTGGGCTCTGGGAGCAACGGGATAGGGGTTAAACATTTCAGTATAGTGGCGGTGTTTAGTGACAGGGTATAAATAAAGTTGGGAAAAAGCTGAATAGCAGCGAGATTGATGACTGTTAGTTAACCCTCAAAGCAAAGTGTGGAAAACAGCACCAACAGATATGTGGCTTGTGGGGCACGGAACCCAGGATCTGCCTTATCCTGCAAATACTTCAAGTAGCAAAAAAGATTTGTTCCAGCCACCAATAGTTAAAAAACCTTTATTTCTTCATATAGGGTCTTTTGACAAACATACAACGTTTCAGACCTGCTATAGGTCCTTAGTCATGTATACATGACTAAGGACCTATAGCAGGTCTGAAACGTTGTATGTTTGTCAAAAGACCCTATATGAAGAAATAAAGGTTTTTTAACTATTGGTGGCTGGAACAAATCTTTTTTGCTACTTGGACTGTTAGTTAACAACAGTCCGCTGCTCATCGCCCCGTACTTGGTGCGCAGCTTTTTGACAGCTTTTTTGATAAATAAGGACAGCTTTTTTGATAAATAAGGCCTCTTAGTGTGCAAAAAAATGCAATAAATAATATTTATACACACATTGCAATCAGTTGATATATTTACATAGCAATATGAAATGATATGAGAAGCTTTATATAAATTCATTGATTTAACAAAATCTGAATATTACACGTATTTAAAAGTACAAATTGAAATATACATCTGGGTTACATTTGAATAATAGTGTGAGAATAAATAACAATTTGTCTACAATCAAATACAGACACTATATACAGGGAGTGCAGAATTATTAGGCAAATGAGTATTTTGACCACATCATCCTCTTTATGCATGTTGTCTTACTCCAAGCTGTATAGGCTCGAAAGCCTACTACCAATTAAGCATATTAGGTGATGTGCATCTCTGTAATGAGAAGGGGTGTGGTCTAATGACATCAACACCCTATATCAGGTGTGCATAATTATTAGGCAACTTCCTTTCCTTTGGCAAAATGGGTCAAAAGAAGGACTTGACAGGCTCAGAAAAGTCAAAAATAGTGAGATATATTGCAGAGGGATGCAGCACTCTTAAAATTGCAAAGCTTCTGAAGCGTGATCATCGAACAATCAAGCGTTTCATTCAAAATAGTCAACAGGGTCGCAAGAAGCGTGTGGAAAAACCAAGGCGCAAAATAACTGCCCATGAACTGAGAAAAGTCAAGCGTGCAGCTGCCAAGATGCCACTTGCCCCCAGTTTGGCCATATTTCAGAGCTGCAACATCCCTGGAGTGCCCAAAAGCACAAGGTGTGCAATACTCAGAGACATGGCCAAGGTAAGAAAGGCTGAAAGACAACCACCACTGAACAAGACACACAAACTGAAACGTCAAGACTGGGCCAAGAAATATCTCAAGACTGATTTTTCTAAGGTTTTATGGACTGATGAAATGAGAGTGAGTCTTGATGGGCCAGATGGATGGGCCCGTGGCTGGATTGGTAAAGGGCAGAGAGCTCCAGTCCGACTCAGACGCCAGCAAGGTGGAGGTGGAGTACTGGTTTGGGCTGGTATCATCAAAGATGAGCTTGTGGGGCCTTTTCGGGTTGAGCATGGAGTCAAGCTCAACTCCCAGTCCTACTGCCAGTTTCTGGAAGACACCTTCTTCAAGCAGTGGTACAGGAAGAAGTCTGCATCCTTCAAGAAAAACATGATTTTCATGCAGGACAATGCTCCATCACACGCGTCCAAGTACTCCACAGCGTGGCTGGCAAGAAAGGGTATAAAAGAAGAAAATCTAATGACATGGCCTCCTTGTTCACCTGATCTGAACCCCATTGAGAACCTGTGGTCCATCATCAAATGTGAGATTTACAAGGAGGGAAAACAGTACACCTCTCTGAACAGTGTCTGGGAGGCTGTGGTTGCTGCTGCACACAATGTTGATGGTGAACAGATCAAAACACTGACAGAATCCATGGATGGCAGGCTTTTGAGTGTCCTTGCAAAGAAAGGTGGCTATATTGGTCACTGATTTGTTTTTGTTTTGTTTTTGAATGTCAGAAATGTATATTTGTGAATGTTGAGATGTTATATTGGTTTCACTGGTAAAAATAAATAATTGAAATGGGTATATATCTGTTTTTTGTTAAGTTGCCTAATAATTATGCACAGTAATAGTCACATGCACACACAGATATCCCCCTAAAATAGCTAAAACTAAAAACAAACTAAAAACTACTTCCAAAACTATTCAGCTTTGATATTAATGAGTTTTTTGGGTTCATTGAGAACATGGTTGTTGTTCAATAATAAAATTAATCCTCAAAAATACAACTTGCCTAATAATTCTGCACTCCCTGTATACTTGGGACATTTTATTAGTAGATATTTGTATGTATAATCATTCACAACCTTAACGCCAGAAATTGATTATATCCGAATCAATTAAAGCCTAGAGGGACACGAGTTCTAAGATTAAAAATCCAATAAGCTTCTCTCTTAGCAATAAGAGTATAGACATCTTCACCCCTAGGGGTCTCTTGATGGTTTCTATTATACACCACTTAAAGTGGTGAGTAGAGCCTAAGGGGCCCATTTATCAAGCTCCGAATGGAGCTTGTGGGCCCGTGTTTCTGGCGAGTCTTCAGACTCGCCAGAAACACCAGTTATGAAGCAGCGGTCTAAAGACGGCTGCTCCATAACCCTGTCCGCCTGCTTTGATGAGGCGGACAGGAATCGCCGGAAATCAACCTGATCGAGTACGATTGGGTTGATTGAGACCTCCCTGCTGGCGGCCGATTGTGAGCTGCTGGTGCAATGTTAAATGTGTTCACATTAAAAATCATACAGAGCTTATAGAGCAAATATGGGATATTAATAAACCCAAAGTCCAATGTATCCTAGACCAGCACCTGCAGGGTGCTTAATTAAAGTCAGTATAAAGAGGTGGACCAGTATATACCGATCTAATAAGCAACTTTATGACAATATAGACAGCAACAGAAAAAGCGGTTATATCCTCAGGGTGGTACACTTGTATGACAAATAATCAGCTCTAGTGACAGAATACATACACAGTACCTCAATATTAGTGGTGATCAGTCTGGGAGCTCGTCAACCTTTCTCAGTGTTTGTATCTTCTCTGTATGCCACAGAGTCACATGTCTGGCTATAGACATAGATCTCTGGGTGTCAGACTATGTTAGATTCAATCTGCAAAAGCCATTTCGCTCTCAGGATTTGTAGGCTCAAAGTGATCAGACCATCCGCTCTTTAGTGCATATAGCATGCAGGATGGATGTATAGAAAAATGTATTCTTTGATCTCTATCTCACAGGGAATAGAGAATTCCAGGTCCAAAGTTGGTCATTCACAATAATTCAAACTTCAAAGCACAGTGTGAAAAAACACAAGTGTGAAAAAAGGCTGCACAACATCAACACGTTTCTCCCTGCATATTTCAAGCCATTTTTTACAACCATTTCATATAACAAAAATCATACATAATACAAAGATAAACTAAACACGCATCAAAAAAGAAAAAGAAAAAAAGTGTGGCATTTCTTTTAAGACAAGGGTTATTTTAAAAGGGATTATATATATATATATATATATATATATATATATATATATATATATATATAGAATTAAGTAGAATGTTACCATTCAGTGTCAGTGAGTGGAAACAGGCGTTACTCAAGTAAATGCGCTAGTCAGAGGTATGAAAATCTCATAGAGCAGCTATGAAGGTACAAATATTGTATGATAGACTAAGTCTATACAATATAGGAAAAATAGGAGTCAAAGGGTAAACAGCGCTTATGGAGATTCTTAAAAACTGAATAATATTAAAATCTCGGCAGTGTTGGTGGGTAAAGAAAACAAAAAAAAAAAAACAAAAAAAAAAAAAAAAAAGGGAAGAGAAGTATATGAATATACGTATATATATTAGAGTCTTTGATAGGATATTGGAATCCTAGTGTAATGAAGGCGTAATAGATACCCTTACCAAAAGTTACCTCAATCCTATGAGGTAAGTTTGCCGCATTGGAGGATGTATCTAGTGGTTGAATGAATCCTGGATGTTCTGGTCTGTATAAAATCGCTGCCTCTTGGAGTAGAATGGGATGTGGGTCCCCTTTGTACTTCCTGTATTTATTGCCTCTTGGAGCTTGGTTTTCTTGTCTTGGTATGAACTTTCTTGTCCAGATATATACAGGATGTCAGAGCAGGTGACGTGGTTACAGGGTACTTATTTCTTTTTTCTTTTCTTATTTTTTCTTCATTTTCCTTAGAGTTGTGTCAGCAGATACAAAAAAATTTCCCTTTTCCGACTCGGAGTCGGAAAAGGGAAATTTTTTTGTATCTGCTGACACAACTCTAAGGAAAATGAAGAAAAAATAAGAAAAGAAAAAAGAAATAAGTACCCTGTAACCACGTCACCTGCTCTGACATCCTGTATATATCTGGACAAGAAAGTTCATACCAAGACAAGAAAACCAAGCTCCAAGAGGCAATAAATACAGGAAGTTTCCTAAAGAAACCAGCACAAAGGGGACCCACATCCCATTCTACTCCAAGAGGCAGCGATTTTATACAGACCAGAACATCCAGGATTCATTCAACCACTAGATACATCCTCCAATGCGGCAAACTTACCTCATAGGATTGAGGTAACTTTTGGTAAGGGTATCTATTACGCCTTCATTACACTAGGATTCCAATATCCTATCAAAGACTCTAATATATATACGTATATTCATATACTTCTCTTCCCTTTTTTTTTTTTTTTTTTTTTTTTGTTTTCTTTACCCACCAACACTGCCGAGATTTTAATATTATTCAGTTTTTAAGAATCTCCATAAGCGCTGTTTACCCTTTGACTCCCATATATATATATATATATATATATACAACAAAGAATGAATGAGATAAGGAACCAAGTCCCTTAACCCACCCTATAGCGCTACTATATAGTAATATTTAAAGTGCCCTATAAGTTGTGGGTACCTCTATACAAAAGTATAGCTGTAAGAGATTCTGCAGCCAATTCCTGAAAGGCAGAGGGGTCCCTGACCACCTCAGAGAACATGAAACATATACAAGGAATAGGAAGGCGCAGAAATCAATAGCTAATTACCACCAGGATAGAAGGTGATATAAGGTGATATAATCAACAATACATCAATAAATAAAAATTAATGGTAAAAAGAAATGAAATAGTATAATAGTAGCAGATGAATGTCAATATATATAGTACAAGACAATTTAGAACATAAATGTAGTAATATGTAGTAAGAAGCACAGTCCAAAAAGATGATAAATGAAATACTGGAAAACAATCTTCATCAATCTTTCCCCCTTTTGGATGTGCACTTACTTCCAGCAACCTCAATCCTATGAGGTAAGAGTGTAGCGATATCACTGTTGGACTAGGCACTTCCTGTAGTATGGATGGATCGTAGGTCTCTCAGTATGAAGCTTGCAATTCTTTTTGCAGTCGTGAACCTGTGATACACACCCTTGCTTCTCGTGCTCCTTCCGTGAGTAGAAACTCTCAATTCCCCCGGTTATGCAAATAAAACCAGAGATGTGCACATAGTATAAAACCGTTTATTTACCACATATAAAAGCATATAATAAGTTAAACTCACATTTATAATCCTCAACAAATGAGGTATAGGTTCAGCACAAATCACAAGACACTGTGAGGAGTCCAGCAAAGAACATAGAAGAGTTCAGACAGCCACAGGAAGTTCCAGACACACGGTATCAGTCAAACAATATACAGTCCAATACTACAGGTAGGGGGGAACCTTCCCTATAAATATATCCTTACGCGTTTCAAAGGTTTTTTTTAATATTGTATTCCCTTCTTCAACAGTGATATCGCTACACTCTTACCTCATAGGATTGAGGTTGCTGGAAGTAAGTGCACATCCAAAAGGGGGAAAGATTGATGAAGATTGTTTTCCAGTATTTCATTTATCATCTTTTGGGACTGTGCTTCTTACTACATATTACTACATTTATGTTCTGAATTGTCTTATACTATATATATTGACATTCATCTGCTACTATTATACTATTTCATTTCTTTTTACCATTAATTTTTATTTATTGATGTATTGTTGATTATATCACCTTATATCACCTTCTATCCTGGTGGTAATTAGCTGTTGATTTCTGCGCCTTCCTATTCCTTGTATTTGTTTGATATATATATATAAATATAAATATATATATATATATATATATATATATATATATATATATATATATATATATATATGAAGTAATTTTATGTCAGGTATTCTTGCCTCAAACACAAATATGTTATGTGTATAGGGAATTATTCTATTTGGATATACAAAAACAGAGTGCTAGTCTAAAAGAAAAGGGGATATATCCAGTTTAGTTTAGACCTTTGGGAAATAGAGTGTTAAACTTATAGATGAATTCTGCCTCTTTCGGAAGTAAACTTTCTCTATATTTCCCCCTCTCCAATTTGGCTTCACAATACAGAGAACCCAGTAATACAGAGACCCCAGTAATTTAGATCACAAGTCCTGCCCCTATGGACTTCTTTAAAGTGTTCATAAAGCTGTGTGATATCTGCATTCTTCTCAATGCTCAGGAGGCCTCCTCAATATAATAGACAAAGACATATAACTATAAGAGAGGGACACTATCATAACAGATATAATAGCCCACACAGAGAGAATTGGAGATATAATAGATAAAATAACAACAATAGATATACTGAAAGAGGAAGGAACTATTGGAAAGGTAATAATGAATGGAAAGTGCCATTGAATAATAGATTTACACTGCTCAATGAACAGAACACAGACCATTCTGAAAGAGGCAGAACTCAGTCATCTATAGGTTTAACACTTTATCTCCCAAAGGTCTAAACTGGAGATATCCCCTTTTCTTTTAGGCTAGTGCTCTGTTTTTGTATATCCAAATAGAATAATTCCCTATACACATAACATGCTGGTGTTTGAGGCAAGAATTGAGGCAAGAATTTCTGACATAAAGTTACTATATCTATGGATGTGAAAGCCCCCTCAAAAATAATATCATCTGTTATAAAATATTTATAGATGATCTTATATGTATTTGGAAAGGCGATAGAGAAAGTGCCATGGAGTTTGTTGCACTACTCAACACAAACAATGTAGGTATTAAATTTACCAGTGAATTGAAAAAAATAAAATGCACTTCTTAGATGTAGAACTTAGTGGAAATAAAAATGGACAAATACTAACAGAAGTCTATACCAAACCAATTTCAGGCAATACACTTTTGCACGCACGTAGCAACCATCCCAAACGAGTATTTAACTCTGTAGCAAAAGGCCAATACATAAGACTAAGAAGAAACGGCAACACCGAAGTGACATACAAAAAACATACAGAGATACTAAGCAGAAAATTAAAAGAACGAGGTTACACATATAGAACAATTGAGAATGCTAAGAACTCAGTAGCATCTATCAATAGAACAGATCTTTTAAAGGATAAGCCAAAAATGGACATAAACAGAGGGAAGGATGATAGAGTAACTTTTGTAACTCAATATAGTAACCAATATCACCAAATTTGTTCCATTATTAAAAAACATCTACCTTTACTACAGGCAGATGAGAAACTTATAAACATCTCTAAGAAATGCTGCAGATTTTCCTTTAAAAAAGGAATGTCTGTAGGAAATAAAATAGCTCCTACTAAACTAAGGAAAAGCAGTAGTGTACAAAGTTCTTGGCTAACATTTAAAGGGACGTATCATTGTAGCAATGTTAATTGCAAGGCTTGTGAATATCCATCAGAAGGAAATTCATTCAGAAGTTCTGTTACAGGTGAAAGATTTTTTCACAAATCTTGTCTCAATTGTAGAGAAACATATGCTGTATATGTATTAACTTGTACTTTGTGTGACCTACAATATGTAGGTCTCACAACAAGGGAGGTACGAGAAAGGATAAGGGAGCATGTTAATAACATTAAACACTCTGCCCTCTCCACACCATTAGTACAACATTTTAAACAACATAATAACAGCAGTCCAAATTCCTTGAAATGGACCATAATTGAGAAAGTGTTTAAAGGTTCAAGGGATCTGAGTAAAGATGAAAAATTGGCACAAAGAGAGGTCTTTTGGATCCATAAATTAAAAACAAGATGGCCCTTAGGCATGAACTCAGAATATGATATAATAAATTACTGGCAACATGGCTAAACTATCTAAAATTGTGTGCCTCCTATTAAAATTGTGACCATGAGTAATATGAATACTTATAATTTAATAATGATTCTAAGGGGGAAATAAATATTTCAGTAAGGAAAAATGACCAGTATAAAGAATGGTATAATATCTTTTATATACTGAAATATTATCTGAATAACCAAAACAATATTTAACAAATTTTAATAACCAAAAATACAAGTGGTTCATATGCAGATACACAATATAGTATGGTTAGTATCATTTGTAGTATATACAAAAATTATTAATAAATCTATAAATGTTAATTGTTTAAAAGATATAATGTTGCTGACACTGTTGAAAAGAAGAGCTACAAAGTGTCAAAAATGTCTATCTTAAATAATAAAAAGTAAAAGTCAAAATCGAGAAAATGAGCTAGATAGAATGACATTACAACAGGTAAAATATCTAAAACAAAATTTGAGATCATTTAGGATTTAATTAATAATTGATATTCAACTAAAAAGTAAAGGGTTAATTGAGTATATACTAGACAAATAGAACTCAATACAATAAGTAGGTTGTAAAGGGGCGTATGTGTCAATACACAGCAGGTGAAGGATAGGGCAGCTTGAGAGGTGTGTAGAAGGTTAATTAACCAATAGGAAATGTGTATGTATTTTAAATGGCATTCACAGACACAGTTCCCACAAGCTATGATTACGGCGATAGCCGAAACGCGTAAGCTGGGACACTGCCTGTGTCTTACCATGCTGTGTGTTTATTAAATGAACTTGTTTTATTGCTAATGTTGCAAACCTGCTTACAAGCAGAATAAACGCTAAATTGTATCAGAATATCCATCAGAAGGAAATTCATTCAGAAGTTCTGTTACAGGTGAAAGATTTTTTCACAAATCTTGTCTCAATTGTAGAGAAACATATGCTGTATATGTATTAACTTGTACTTTGTGTGACCTACAATATGTAGGTCTCACAACAAGGGAGGTACGAGAAAGGATAAGGGAGCATGTTAATAACATTAAACACTCTGCCCTCTCCACACCATTAGTACAACATTTTAAACAACATAATAACAGCAGTCCAAATTCCTTGAAATGGACCATAATTGAGAAAGTGTTTAAAGGTTCAAGGGATCTGAGTAAAGATGAAAAATTGGCACAAAGAGAGGTCTTTTGGATCCATAAATTAAAAACAAGATGGCCCTTAGGCATGAACTCAGAATATGATATAATAAATTACTGGCAACATGGCTAAACTATCTAAAATTGTGTGCCTCCTATTAAAATTGTGACCATGAGTAATATGAATACTTATAATTTAATAATGATTCTAAGGGGGAAATAAATATTTCAGTAAGGAAAAATGACCAGTATAAAGAATGGTATAATATCTTTTATATACTGAAATATTATCTGAATAACCAAAACAATATTTAACAAATTTTAATAACCAAAAATACAAGTGGTTCATATGCAGATACACAATATAGTATGGTTAGTATCATTTGTAGTATATACAAAAATTATTAATAAATCTATAAATGTTAATTGTTTAAAAGATATAATGTTGCTGACACTGTTGAAAAGAAGAGCTACAAAGTGTCAAAAATGTCTATCTTAAATAATAAAAAGTAAAAGTCAAAATCGAGAAAATGAGCTAGATAGAATGACATTACAACAGGTAAAATATCTAAAACAAAATTTGAGATCATTTAGGATTTAATTAATAATTGATATTCAACTAAAAAGTAAAGGGTTAATTGAGTATATACTAGACAAATAGAACTCAATACAATAAGTAGGTTGTAAAGGGGCGTATGTGTCAATACACAGCAGGTGAAGGATAGGGCAGCTTGAGAGGTGTGTAGAAGGTTAATTAACCAATAGGAAATGTGTATGTATTTTAAATGGCATTCACAGACACAGTTCCCACAAGCTATGATTACGGCGATAGCCGAAACGCGTAAGCTGGGACACTGCCTGTGTCTTACCATGCTGTGTGTTTATTAAATGAACTTGTTTTATTGCTAATGTTGCAAACCTGCTTACAAGCAGAATAAACGCTAAATTGTATTGAAACCACTACCAGTGCCTGGTGCTCCTATTTTTTTTCTCGCTATATTGGATATATGTTACTGGGAACAGTGAGCACAGACACTAGTGTGGGGCCAGACTGGAGAAAAGAAGCTTCTTTTTCCTACCTTCAAACAGAGAAACAGGTGCAAGAAAGAGGAAGAGTGAGACACAGCGCACGGAGGTGAGGAGTGACGTCATCAGCTGTAGCCCGTGGACAAGGAGAGTGAGCGAGGGGAGATTGGAAGACGCTGTGATCCAGGAGCACAGAGAGGTGCAGTTGTGTGGATCGGCTTCCAGACAGCTCCCGCAAATGGAAACCGGGCAGATAAGAGGTATCCTACCTATTCAAGCTGATTGACAAAATTTGTTACTGTGATTCTTCATATGATATGATATATGACAGACTTTGCTTCCATTTAACAATCAAGCACACTGAACTGACATTATTTGAAGGTACAAAAGTTTATTGAAAATATTTAACCCAGGGTGATAACATATGAAAGCAACACCTATTGGGATCATTACTTTGAAACGAAGGCTAGTTAATTACAATGTCTCTGTTTGGGAACGTTTAAAAAGGGACACAATAAAATACGCTATTTCAAGTGGTGCTGGGACTTTTTGCTCTGTATTTGAATATATATATATATATATATATATATATATATATATATATATATATATATATATTGTGACAGAACCCAAGGCATAGTAATGGAAGGTGTCTATATTCCCTCAAAAGTGCTGCAGTGTGGGGTATGGTCTGACAACCCCAGGGAGAATTGTTATGTTTGTTTGCCACATAGAGAAAATATTTGATTTATTTCTGGGTCCCTGGGGTGGAGTATTTGGAGAGTAGGGTGGGCCAGTGCTCCACTCCACAGTTTGCAGGTAGCACATTATGTCAAGAAGTCCAGCCCAGGAATTCTGTCTGACTCAGCTAGCTACTCACCTGCATGTGGTAATTGACAGCAGGTGCTAATAAAATCCCCAGTCAGGGGTTGAGAGGTAGATTTGCCAGCAGTAAAGGGAAACTGCAAACACCCTCCTGAGAGACTGAGAGGAATTATCTCTAAAGGACAAAGTTTGAAAGGTCTGTGCAATATTACTTTTGTGAAAAGCTACTTAGTGCAGACAGTTGTACTTGTTAGTAAGTGCTCAGTAGAGCAAGCCTATTTTGTTTTGTTTATGTTTATTTTGCCTGTTTTGCCAGACCTGATAATAAACAGACTGTATTTTATAAAGCTAAACCTTGTGTGGTGTTTCCAGCTTTGAGGACTGTGTGTTTCCAAGATCCCAGGTCACATATGGTGGAGAATACGGGCAACACACTGATAGTTTGGTAAGGAAACAATACCACACTTAAAATGGAGAAAGTTGTAAAGGCTTTACTATGGGCTACAACCTCACAGCAACAGGCCACTGCCACACAGCAGCAGGCTACTGCCAGCAAGCAAGAAAATATTGCAGTGCTACAAAAACTGGTATTAACACAAAGAGAGGAACCGCAGAATATAACACGTACCATGCAGCAGGAGATTTGAGGCCTATCTGAAAGATTGGGCAGGTGTGCTGCAGAAATTCCACACAGTTCTAAGACTCTGAGAGTGAGTAACTATTTGCAAAAGATGGTGGCTACAGATGATATGGAGGCTTACCTGATGGCTTTTGAAAGGACAGCCGAAAGAGAAGGATGGCCTGCGTCTGAATGGGCAAGTCTCCTTGCACCATTTCTGAGAGGAGAACCTCAGAAGGCATATTATGATTTTGAGCCTGAGCAGGCCAGTGACTATAAAAAGCAAAAAACAGAAATCTTGGCCCGCCTGGGAGTAACAACAGCAGTGAGGGCCCAGCGATTTTACTCCTGGACTACAGTCAAGACAAAGCCTTGCGGTCACAGATGTTTGACTTGATACATCTTGCCAGGAAATCAGGTCAACTCAGCTAGTCACATTGTGGAACAGCTCGTGATGGACCGGTTCCTGCGAGGATTGCCTGTTTCCCTGCGGCGGTGGGTCAGCCAGAGTGAACCTAAAACTGATAGTTAGAGAACACATGGAAAATGCCCAACAGCACCAGCAGAACAGCTATAATAGAAATGCCAGGGTTCGTGTGTTTAACCCAGGAGACAGAGTACTAGTCCTGGTTGCCACTGTAGAGAACAAATTTTTGGCAACATGGCATGGGCCATATGAAGTTATTGACGGAGTGGGGGAAGTAAATTACAAAGTAAGATAGCCTGGGAGGCGAAAGGAGGTACAGATTTACCATGTGAATTTACTTAAACCGTGGAAAGAAAGAGAAACACTTGTATCTATAAAAACAGCAGACCTCCCTACAATGGTGGAGAATGAACCCGTAGTCAATATCTCAGAAACTTTGACTATCCACCAGAAGAGGGAGGTAAAAGACTTCATCAGATTAAATAAAGATGTTTTCTCCTCAGTCCCAGGAAGAACTACTATAATAGAGCATGACATTGTCACTGAACTGGGAAAAAGGATAAATCTAAAGCCATATAGAATACCTGAAGCCCAGAGGGAAGCAATCAAATTGGAAGTGAAGAAAATGCTGGAACTTGGGGTAATTGAAGAATCCCAAAGTGACTGGAGTAGCCCAATTGTGCTTGTACCAAAGCTTGATGGCACAATCAGGTTTTGTAATGATTACCGGAAGCTGAATGCAATATCCAAGTTTGATGCATACACCATGCCAAGGGTTGATGAACTTGTGGAAAGACTCGGGAGAGCCAGGTACCTTACCACATTGGATTTGACCAAGGGTTATTGGCAAGTGCCGCTTACAGGACGGACAAAGGAAAAGACTGCCTTCTCTACTCCAGATGGGCTCTTCCAATACAAAGTGTTACCTTTTGGCATACATGGTGCTCCAGCAAAGAATGATGGACCGGATCTTAAGGCCACATGCTCATTATGCTGCAGCTTACTTAGATGACGTGGTCATACATAGCGAAGATTGGGAGTCTCACTTGCCAAAAGTGCAAGCTGTCCTTAATTCCATAAGAAATGCCGGTCTGACAGCAAATCCGAGTAAATGTACCATTGCCTTGGAAGAGGCCAAGTATCTTGGCTATTGCATTGGAAGAGGAATAGTGAAGCCACAACTTGCTAAAGTTGAAGCCATAAGGAATTGGCCACGACCTATGATGAAGAAACAGGTCAGAACATTTCTTGGGCTTGTTGGCTACTACAGAAGGTTTATCTCCAACTTTGCTACTATAGAGGGTCCTTTAACTGACCTCACTAAAGCAAAAGCTCCAGTAATAGTGAAATGGTCCTCTGAAGCTGAAGAGGCATTTAAAAATCTCAAGGAAGCCATCTGTAGACAACCAGTGTTAGTCACCCCTGATTTTTCAAAGGAGTTTGTTTTACAGACGGATGCCTCTGATGGAGGGCTTGGAGCAGTGCTTTCCCAGGAAAGTCAAAGTGAAGAGCACCCAATTCTATACCTGAGCTGGAAACTTCAACCTAGAGAAAAGAACTATTCGATTGTTGAAAAGGAGTATCTAGAAATTAAATGGGCTGTTGAAACTCTCAAATATTATTTGTTGGGCAGAAAATTTAGACTAGTTACTGATCATGCACCTCTCAAATGGATGAGTCAAAATAAGGATAATAATAGTAGAGTTACACGCTGGTTCCTTGGTTTGCAACCCTATCTCTTCTCATTAGAACACAGGGCAGGAAGTAAACAGGGTAATGCAGATGGCCTTTCACGTATGCATATGCTTTTGGCCATGGTCGCTCACCCCACTAGGTCTGAGCTGGTGGGGAGGATGTGTGACAGAACCCAAGGCATAGTAATGGAAGGTGTCTATATTCCCTCAAAAGTGTTGCAGTGCGGGGTATGGTCTGACAACCCCAGGGAGAATTGTTATGTTTGTTTGCCACATAGAGAAAATATGTGATTTATTTCTGGGTCCCTGGGGTGGAGTGTTTGGAGAGTAGGGTGGGCCAGTGATCCACCCCGCAGTTTGCAGGTAGCACATTATGTCAAAAAGTCCAGTCCAGGAATTCTGTCTGACTCAGCTAGCTACTCACCTGCATGTGATAATTGACAGTAGGTGCTAATAAAATCCCCAGTCAGGGGTTGAGAGGTAGATTTGCCAGCAGTAAAGGGAAACTGCAAACACTCTCCTGAGAGACTGAGAGGAATTATCACTAAAGGACAAAGTTTGAAAGGTCTGTGCAATACTACTTTTGTGAAAAGCTACTTAGTGCAGACAGTTGTACTTGTTAGTAAGTGCTCAGTAGAGCAAGCCAATTTTGTTTTGTTTATGTTTATTTTGCCTGTTTTGCCAGACCTGATAATAAACAGACTGTATTTTATAAAGCTAAACCTTGTGTGGTGTTTCCAGCTTTGAGGACTGTGTGTTTCCAAGATCCCAGGTCACAATATATATATATATATATATATATATATATATATATATATATATATATATATATATATATATATATATATATATATATATACAGGGCGTGCAGAATTATTAGGCAAATTAGTATTTTGACCACATCATCCTCTTTATGCATGTTGTCTTACTCCAAGCTGTATAGGCTCAAAAGCCTACTACCAATTAAGCATATTAGGTGATGTGCATCTCTGTAATGAGAAGGGGTGTGGTCTAATGACATCAACACCCTATATCAGGTGTTCATAATTATTAGGCAACTTCCTTTCCTTTGGCAAAATGGGTTAAAAGAAGGACTTGACAGGCTCAGAAAAGTAAAAAATAGTGAGATATCTTGCAGAGGGATGCAGCACTCTTAAAATTGCAAAGCTTCTGAAGCGTGATCATCGAACAATCAAGCGTTTCATTCAAAATAGTCAACAGGGTCGCAAGAAGCGTGTGGAAAAACCAAGGCGCAAAATAACTGCCCATGAACTGAGAAAAGTCAAGCGTGCAGCTGCCAAGATGCCACTTGCCACCAGTTTGGCCATATTTCAGAGCTGCAACATCACTGGAGTGCCCAAAAGCACAAGGTGTGCAATACTCAGAGACATGGCCAAGGTAAGAAAGGCTGAAAGACGACCACCACTGAACAAGACACACAAGCTGAAACGTCAAGACTGGGCCAAGAAATATCTCAAGACTGATTTTTCTAAGGTTTTATGGACTGATTAAATGAGAGTGAGTCTTGATGGGCCAGATGGATGGGCCCGTGGCTGGATTGGTAAAGGGCAGAGAGCTCCAGTCCGACTCAGACGCCAGCAAGGTGGAGGTGGAGTACTGGTTTGGGCTGGTATCATCAAAGATGAGCTTGTGGGGCCTTTTCGGGTTGAGGATGGAGTCAAGCTTAACTCCCAGTCCTACTGCCAGTTTCTGGAAGACACCTTCTTCAAGCAGTGGTACAGGAAGAAGTCTGCATCCTTCAAGAAAAACATGATTTTCATGCAGGACAATGCTCCATCACACGCGTCCAAGTACTCCACAGCGTGCCTGGCAAGAAAGGGTATAAAAGAAGAAAATCTAATGACATGGCCTCCTTGTTCACCTGATCTGAACCCCATTGAGAACCTGTGGTCCATCATCAAATGTGAGATTTACAAGGAGGGAAAACAGTACACCTCTCTGAACAGTGTCTGGGAGGCTGTGGTTGCTGCTGCACGCAATGTTGATGGTGAACAGATCAAAACACTGACAAAATCCATGGATGGCAGGCTTTTGAGTGTCCTTGCAAAGAAAGGTGGCTATATTGGTCACTGATTTGTTTTTGTTTTGTTTTTGAATGTCAGAAATGTATATTTGTGAAAGTTGAGATGTTATATTGGTTTCACTGGTAAAAATAAATAATTGAAATGGGTATATATTTGTTTTTGTTAAGTTGCCTAATAATTATGCACAGTAATAGTCACCTGCACACACAGATACCCCCCTAAAATAGCTAAAACTAAAAACAAACTAAAACCTACTTCCAAAAATATTCAGCTTTGATATTAATGAGTTTTTTGGGTTCATTGAGAACATGGTTGTTGTTCAATAATAAAAAGAGAGAGAGAGATGCACTCAGCTGAGACAGAACAAAAGCTGGAAAAACTTCTGTGCCTGTTCATTTTATTATAGTGTGTCACTCAGGGTGCATACTCTTTTAGCACACTATGCCCCTTCACAGAGAAAAAATATCCTGTAGCATATCAGTCTGACCCTGCCCAATGACAGTACAGCGCCAAAATACCAGGCAATTCTTCTCTGAACAAGAGAAACAACAACCCCAGACGATCGTTTCGGCCTTCTGTGGGCCTCGTCAGTGAGGTGCAGTCGCATCTCGCTAAGGGCATGTGTGCAAGGAGTCCACGTCTGGTTTCCCCTTTTACTCTTAGGGAGACCCAAGAGCAATTTGCATAAATAAAAAGAGAGAGAGAGATGCACTCAGCTGAGACAGAACAAAAGCTGGAAAAACTTCTGTGCCTGTTCATTTTATTATAGTGTGTCACTCAGGGTGCATACTCTTTTAGCACACTATGCCCCTTCACAGAGAAAAAATATCCTGTAGCATATCAGTCTGACCCTGCCCAATGACAGTACAGCGCCGAAATACCAGGCAATTCTTCTCTGAACAAGAGAAACAACAACCCCAGACGATCGTTTCGGCCTTCTGTGGGCCTCGTCAGTGAGGTGCAGTCGCATCTCTCTAATGGCATGTGTGCAAGGAGTCCACGTCTGGTTTCCCCTTTTGCTCTTAGGGAGACCCAAGAGCAATTTGCATAAATAAAAAGAGAGAGAGAGATGCACTCAGCTGAGACAGAACAAAAGCTGGAAAAACTTCTGTGCCTGTTCATTTTATTATAGTGTGTCACTCAGGGTGCATACTCTTTTAGCACACTATGCCCCTTCACAGAGAAAAAATATCCTGTAGCATATCAGTCTGACCCTGCCCAATGACAGTACAGCGCTGAAATACCAGGCAATTCTTCTCTGAACAAGAGAAACAACAACCCCAGACGATCGTTTCGGCCTTCTGTGGGCCTCGTCAGTGAGGTGCAGTCGCATCTCTCTAAGGGCATGTGTGCAAGGAGTCCACGTCTGGTTTCCCCTTTTACTCTTAGGGAGACCCAAGAGCAATTTGCATAAATAAAAAGAGAGAGAGAGATGCACTCAGCTGAGACAGAACAAAAGCTGGAAAAACTTCTGTGCCTGTTCATTTTATTATAGTGTGTCACTCAGGGTGCATACTCTTTTAGCACACTATGCCCCTTCACAGAGAAAAAATATCCTGTAGCATATCAATCTGACCCTGCCCAATGACAGTACAGCGCCGAAATACCAGGCAATTCTTCTCTGAACAAGAGAAACAACAACCCCAGACGATCGTTTCGGCCTTCTGTGGGCCTTGTCAGTGAGGTGCATTCGCATCTCTCTAAGGGCATGTGTGCAAGGAGTCCACGTCTGGTTTCCCCTTTTACTCTTAGGGAGACCCAAGAGCAATTTGCATAAATAAAAAGAGAGAGAGAGATGCACTCAGCTGAGACAGAACAAAAGCTGGAAAAACTTCTGTGCCTGTTCATTTTATTATAGTGTGTCACTCAGGGTGCATACTCTTTTAGCACACTATGCCCCTTCACAGAGAAAAAATATCCTGTAGCATATTAGTCTGACCCTGCCCAATGACAGTACAGCGCCGAAATACCAGGCAATTCTTCTCTGAACAAGAGAAACAACAACCCCAGACGATTGTTTCGGCCTTCTGTGGGCCTCGTCAGTGAGGTGCAATCGCATCTCTCTAAGGGCATGTGTGCAAGGAGTCCACGTCTGGTTTCCCCTTTTACTCTTAGGGAGACCCAAGAGCAATTTACATAAATAAAAAGAGAGAGAGAGATGCACTCAGCTGAGACAGAACAAAAGCTGGAAAAACTTCTGTGCCTGTTCATTTTATTATAGTGTGTCACTCAGGGTGCATACTCTTTTAGCACACTATGCCCCTTCACAGAGAAAAAATATCCTGTAGCATATCAGTCTGACCCTGCCCAATGACAGTACAGAGCCGAAATACCAGGCAATTCTTCTCTGAACAAGAGAAACAACAACCCCAGACGATCATTTCGGCCTTCTGTGGGCCTCGTCAGTGAGGTGCAGTCGCATCTCTTTAAAGGCATGTGTGCAAGGAGTCCACGTCTGGTTTCCCCTTTTACTCTTATGGAGACCCAAGAGCAATTTGCATAAATAAAAAGAGAGAGAGAGAGAGAGAGAGAGATGCACTCAGCTGAGACAGAACAAAAGCTGGAAAAACTTCTGTGCCTGTTCATTTTATTATAGTGTGTCAATCAGGGTGCATACTCTTTTAGCACACTATGCCCCTTCACAGAGAAAAAATATCCTGTAGCATATCAGTCTGACCCTGCCCAATGACAGTACAGCGCCGAAATACCAGGCAATTCTTCTCTGAACAAGAGAAATAACGACCCCAGACGATCGTTTCGGCCTTCTGTGGGCCTCGTCAGTGAGGTGCAGTCGCATCTCGCTAAGGGCATGTGTGCAAGGAGTCCACGTCTGGTTTCCCCTTTTACTCTTAGGGAGACCCAAGAGCAATTTGCATAAATAAAAAGAGAGAGAGAGATGCACTCAGCTGAGACAGAACAAAAGCTGGAAAAACTTCTGTGCCTGTTCATTTTATTATAGTGTGTGACTCAGGGTGCATACTCTTTTAGCACACTATGCCCCTTCACAGAGAAAAAAATATCCTGTAGCTTATCAGTCTGACCCTGCCCAATGACAGTACAGCGCCGAAATACCAGGCAATTCTTCTCTGAACAAGAGAAACAACAACCCCAGACGATCGTTTCGGCCTTCTGTGGACCTCATCAGTGAGGTGCAGTCGCATCTCTCTAAGGGCATGTGTGCAAGGAGTCCACGTCTGGTTTCCCCTTTTACTCTTAGGGAGACCCAAGAGCAATTTGCATAAATAAAGAGAGAGAGAGAGAGATGCACTCAGCTGAGACAGAACAAAAGCTGGAAAAACTTCTGTGCCTGTTCATTTTATTATAGTGTGTCACTCAGGGTGCATACTCTTTTAGCACACTATGCCCCTTCACAGAGAAAAAATATCCTGTAGCATATCAGTCTGACCCTGCCCAATGACAGTCCAGCGCCGAAATACCAGGCAATTCTTCTCTGAACAAGAGAAACAACAACCCCAGACGATCGTTTCGGCCTTCCCTAAGAGTAAAAGGGGGAAACCAGACGTTGGACTCCTTGCACACATGCTCTAGAGATATGCAACTGCACCTCACTGACGAGGCCCAAGAGAGGCCGAAACGTACGTCTGGGGTTTGTTGTTTGTCTTGTTCAGAGAAGAATTGCCTGGTATTTCGGTGCTGGACTGTCATTGGGCAGGATCAGACTGATATGCTACAGGATATTTTTTCTCTGTGAAAAGGCATAGTGTGCAAAAAGAGACTGCACCCTGAGTGGCACTGGCCTTGTGGACAAGCACGGAAGTTTTTCTAGCTATTGTTCTGTCTCAGTGAGTGTGTCTCTCTATTCTCTTAATTATTTGTTGTTCAATAATAAAATTAATCCTAAAAAATACAACTTGCCTAATAATTCTGCACTCTCTGTATATATACAGTATATATATATTTTAAATCCCTTTTAAAATAACCATTGTCTTAAAATAAATTCCACACTTCTTTTCTTTTTCTTTTCTCTTTTATGATGCGTGTTTAGTTTATCTTTTTATTATGTATGATTTTTTATATATAAAATGTTTGTAAAAAGTGGCTTGAAATATGCTTAATAATAAGTTCATTTTATTGGAATTTTAATTTATATATACTGAATAGGTTGTTATTTATACCACCTTAAATAAAGGGGTTGTAACTATCTCACCAATCTGACAAACCTGGATCATATATAAAGGTGTATAGGACTGCTTGAAATCATCTTGAAAAAGTCCTCATGCAGGGAGAAACGCGTTGATGTTGTGCAGCCTTTTTTCACACTTACACTAACATGGAATAGTGAAGTGTGCTTTGAAGTTTGAATTATTTTGAATGACCAACTTTGGACCTGGAATTCTCTATTCCCCGTGAGATAGAGATCAAAGAATAAGCTTTTCTACACATCCATCCTGCGTGCTATATGCACTAAAGAGTGAATGGTCTGATCACTTTGAGCCTACAAACCCTGAGAGTGAAATGGCTTTTGCAGATCGCATCTAACCTAGTCTGACACCCAGAGATCTATGGTGTGTTAGCCAGACATGTGACTCCGTGGCATACAGAGGAGATATAAACGCCGAGAGAGGTTGGCGAGCTCCTGGACCGATCACCACTAATATTGAGGTACTGTGTATGTACTCAGTCAATAGAGCTGACTGTTTGTCATACAAGTGTACCACCATGAGGATATAACCACTTTTTCTGTTGCAATCGATACTGTCATAAAGTTGCCTATTAGAGCGGTATATACCAGTCCACCTCCTTATACTGACTTGAATTAAACACCCCACAGGTACTGGTCTAGGATACACTGGACTTTGGGGTTATTAATATCCCATATTCGCTCTATAAGCTTTGTATGATTTTTAATGTGTACACTTATACATTGCATTGGTGATAAGCCCTTTTTTCTGTTGGTGCTATATCAGAGACGTCCAATTTGTTTTAGTTATTTTTAATCTAGTTTTATGCTTTATATTACTATGAATAAATTGTTTTTTACTTTATAAATATTGTATTTCCCTATTTGTATACCTTTAGCTTTTTTAGCACTCCCACTTCTACTGTTTGTTTTTATATTGTATTTTTGGGATATTCTCTCTATAATAGACAGAGTTTCAAGTTTTCACTTTCCTTAACAAATTCTGTAGACTGGGAACAATGTTGCTCTATGCGAATGAATTGTCCCTTGGCAATGCCATATTGACAATGTTTTAGATGTAAACTTCTAGCATGTAATAAGGTGTTTGTACTTATGGGTTTCCTATACAAACAGGTAGTAATCTTGCCTATATCTGGGTCTCCCTTTAATTGAAGGTCCAGATAGAGAGTAATTGTTTCCAAGAGTATGTAAATTTCAGGTTACAATCATTTTGATTCAGATACTCTACGAAGAAAGCGGCCTGTTCTGCAGGCCCTGATTATACAAAAATCAAATCATCAATATATCTCCTATACATAGAGATACAATGTTTATATGGATTTCCGTCTCCAAAGACATGGGACAGCTCCCACCACCCCATAAAGAGGTTAGCGTAGGAGGGGGCAAACTTAGCCCCCATCGCTGTTCCCTGTCTTTGGAGATAGAATTCATGGTTAAATTCAAAATAATTGAGATTAAGAAGAAATTCCAGGATCTGCAGAACAAACCCCTTGAGATCAGAGGAGTAATGAGTAAAAGCATCCATAAAGTATTTAACAGCTCCAATTCCTAGAGTGTAAAGTATTGTTGTATATAAACCCACTACATCAACTTTTAACCATGAATCATTAGATGTCCATGTAATGTAATGTTTTTTTGCTGAGTATGTGCGGTAGTCCACCGTTTTTAGTTGGCTCCACACACCCCTCTACCGGGTTTGGTCTGTTCCTAATATCCTCTAACTGTATGCGGAAGTTCTCTGTAGCTGCACCTTTCCTTTCTCTCACTACAACGTCCATGTAAAATCTTCTACAAGGGAAAGGAGGTGTTTAGTGTCACTCTATAAAGAGGGAAGGAGATCCACTAATGATTTTAAAAGAGTTTTCAACCAATTTGAAAAATTCTCAAAAAAAAGAAAAAATGCTGGCAACTATGGGCCTCCCCTTAACATTATCCAGGAATTTATGAACTTTGAGAAATAAATGAAAAATGGGAACCACATGGAGTGTACAGATAATCAAATGTTTTGTCATCTAGAATATTAAGCTCAAGACCATCATCTAGAATATCTTTCAATCTATGTTTGAACACTTCTGTTAGATCAGACTTTAATTTAACATAAGCAATTTCATCTTTAAGTTGTCTTATAGTCATATAGCCCTTTTCAGGTAACTAGCCTGCATTCCCAAAATAATATATCCCTCAATCCCACCAACATAAAGCAGATGGCAAAAATAGAAAGGAAGGGCAAAGAAAAATAAAAGGTTTTAAGGAAAGTGCCCACATATATATTTTGGAAGAATAGTGATCAAAAATATAAGTAGAATTAAAATGTAGCTACAATCCCATCCTCAAAGCTGCTTCCTCACCAGATTTATTCTGCCACCTTCTTTGTCTCCCCCAAGCAAACAAAAAAACTAGAAAAAGTGTATATTTTCCTTACAACATGGCAGGTTAAAAATAATAAAAAGGACAGCGCTACGTGCAATACCTTTAATGGGATATACAGCACTCCAACTTTTAATGCACATAGGTGAATTACAAATTTTAATTGAAGTGATTTTGAATTACACATGTTCTGGCAAAAAAAGTTTCCATTAGAAACCTATCACTTTTTCAGGAATAGTTTTTACTAGATATGACATGCACCTGTATTTAAAGAAAATGGTTGATATTGTCTTGAGAGTGGCCCAATATAAAAACATTTCGAGTCAAAATGTAATTTCATTTTTGAGAATTATGTCCCTTTAATTACTTTTAAAGCATTTGCAGAACACAATGTATTTATAAGCAATAAAATCTACAGAAGGTCAAGGATATTAATGTGTTCACAAGTTATAAAATCTACAGATGATCAGGAATATTATTGTATTCATAAGTGATACAATCTACAGAAGATCAGGAATATTAATGTATTTATAAATTATAAAATCTACAGATAATTAGGAATATTTAATGTGTTCATAAGTTATAAAATCTACATAAGATCAGGGATACTAATGTATTCATAAGTGATAAAATCTACAGAAGATCAGGAATTGTAATGTATTCATAAGTAATAAAATCTACAGAAGATCAGGAATATTAATGTAGTCATAAATTATAAACTCTGCAGACAATAAGGAATATTATTTGTATTCATAAATTATAAAATCTACAGAAGATCTACAGAAGATCAGGAATATTATTCTATTCTTAAGTGATCAAATCTACAGAAGATCAGGAATATTAATTTATTCATAAGTTATAAAATCTACAGACAAATAAGGAATATTAATGTATTCATAAATTATAAGATCTACAGAAGATCAAGAATATTAATGTATTCATAAGTTATAAAATATACAGATGATCAGGAATATTAATGTGTTCATAAATTATTAAATCTACATAAAATAAGGGATACTAATGTATTCATAAGTTATAAAATCTACAGACGATTAGGATGGAATATTAATGTATTCATAAGTTATAAAACCTACAGATTATATTATATATACCATACAACTAATCCTATACAATGATCAACACATGAAGGGGGTGTCGACCAATTACAAATGTCAAGACAACCAACATAAACAATTTATGCATATATTACTATAAGATCAAGACAAAAAACAAATAGGTACATATATATCCTTATTGTGAGATGGAAAACTATAATCAAAACATAAACAGAGGCGCCACATGTGTAGGTCAATGGATACCACAAAAATAAAAATGAACAAGATGCAGGGTACTCACAAACGTAAAGGCACTCTCTTGCATCTTGTTCAGTTTGGTTTTTGTGGTATCCATTGACCTACACATGTGGCGCCTCTGTTTATGTTTTGATTACAGTTTTCCATCTCAGAAGTTGCATCACTTGTGAAGTGAAGACCGAGAGCTGCCTTTATCCTCATACGGACTTTTGTGGGACTTTCTACATATACCTCCACTTTGGCCACTATTCAGTTCCACGTGTGTATATATATTTATATACATCCATTTGTGTATTATAATAATTCTTTTAATTATTCTTGCATTTTATATTTTGTTTTTCTCCATATACCTTTTTAATTATTTGGGGTTATCAAATGTTTATTTAACATTTGGGTAACCTTTATCATTGCTGCCTAGCGCCTCCTATAGGTAATCTGTGGTATTACCAATACAGAGTTTCCAGTTTTATATGCTTATTGTTTTGTATATTAAGAGCTTAATTAAATAATCAGTTATTGTCAATACAGTATAAGATCATATAACACACCAAAAATGTTTGCTATCAAAGATAAAAGACTATCTGACTGGCAAAACATTTGTGATGGATTTGTCAAAGTGCTAGCATGATATTACTTTATTTATACCATTTAGGTGAAGGCAAATCAAAGACTATATCATTAAAAGAAACTGAATAACCGAAAAAACAGCTTTGAGAAGAAAGTACATAATCTTAATGCTTACTTGTGTGTGAGCGTGAAAGGATGACTGAATTTACGTTATTACGGAAAAGAAAGGGAGTGCCAAGTATGTGTAAAATCAACATTGTGTGTTAATTTTCCTATTGCATTGGACACAATGGATGAACATTTGAAAGATGGTTTTGTTGTTTATTAACCTGATACTTTATTGGATCAATTGATTAAAAATTATCAACACACAACTTCAAACCTAAATTCAATTTCAACCCACCAAGAATGAGAAAATCACATATTAACGTTTTCCAATCAATGGTTCTAAAGGATTTAGAGAAACTCCCTAAAAAACTCAAATACAAACACAACCTTCAGGTGAGCAACATGCACTTAACACTTTAAAGAACAATAAGAATAAAGTGATCCGCCAGGTGGATAAAGGAGGTGGAATAGTCCTTCAGAATATTGTGGATTATATAGCAGAAGCTTAAAGTATTCTTAACGATACCAGTTATTATCGGATTTTACCTAATGACCCTACCATTATTTTTTCTAAAAAACTATATTCTTTGTAACAAGAAGGTTTGGAAGAAGGTATTCTTACCAAAAAAGAAAGAGATTATCTATTTCTAAAAGACCCCACTACAGCATTTTATTATCACTTACCAAAAGTGCATAAGAATGCCCAAAATCCGCCTAGACGTCCAATAATAGCTGGTATCGATAGTCTTATGGATAACCTTTCAGCTTATATTGACTCTTTTTTATAGAAATATGTAATAGCATTGCCTTAATTTATTAGAGACTCCTCTGACTTATTGACTAAATTAACAAATTTAGAAATCACAAAAACTAATTATCAACTTTGGTGGATCACTAGTGAGTGATGTACGTTCCCTTTTTTCTAATATTCTCCACAATAAGGGATTATTAGCGATTCAATCTTATCTCAAAACAGAGATAAACATTTCTTGTAAACAACAAAACTATATTAGTGAACTTATTCACTTTATTTTATACCATAATTATTTTAAATATCAGGGGCGTTATTACTTACAGATCAAGGGCACGGCCATGGGCACCAGATTTGCCCCCAGTTTTGCGAATCTCTATATGGGACATTTTGAGGACGCTTGTATCTACAACTCTACTATGGGAGCAAGTCTGGTTTTCTATGACCGATACATTGATGACTTTATCTTTTTGTTTAAAGTTTCCTTTTCTGAAGCATCTATATTTACAAATTCCCTTAACACTAATAATTATGGTCTGGAGTTCACAAGTAATATCCAACCCAAAAAGATAGACTTTCTAAATTTGACACTTTCATTCTCATCTTCAGGCCATATAATTTAAATTTTTAAGAAGGTTGATTGCAATAGCTTTTTAGATTTTAACAGCAATCATTATTTAAGTTGGAAGAAAAATGTCCCTTACAGACAATTTAGGTGTATAAGAAGAAATTGTAGTACCAAAGAAAAATATGAAACACAATCAATCCTTCTTAAAGTGAAAGTAAATCCTAGTGTTTTACAAACGCTAGGATTTACTATTGAAACAAATAAAGGGCACTTTAATTCATGAAGTATAAGATACTTCATGTAGAAAGCTCCTTTATTTGATTCAATCGATCACCACTCTTAGCTCCTACAGCAGCCCACAGCTAAAAAAATTTTTGGCTAAGAGGTGAAGTTTTCACCTGTTAGCCAATAGACGTATGGTAAATCTGGCTTGGCGCACATGGGAGCCAGATTTACCGCACAGCTATTGGCTAAGAGGTGAAAACGTCACCTCTTAGCCCAAAGAAATTTAGCCGTGCGCTGCTGTAGGAGCTAAGAACGGCGACCGATTGAATCAAATAAAGGAGCTTTCTACATGAAGTATCTTATACTTTATGAATGAAAGTGCCCTTTATTTGTTTCAATAGTAAATCCTAGCATTTTACAAACGCTAGGATTTACTTTCACTTTAAGGATAGATTTCTTGAAAAGGGATATCCTTTAGACCTTATACAACAAGGCTATATCAGAGCCCTAAATGAAGATAGAATTAAATATTTTTCTAAAACTATACACCAAAATACTATGGAGGAGATGGTGGCTAAGAGGTTACCTGGTAAATCTATGACTCCACTGTTAATAACTGGCTTTAGTAGCCATCATTGTGAGATTAAGAAAATTATCTCCAAACATTGGTCCATTTTATGCGATGATCCTTTTATGAAAAACGAGATTTCATCTAAACCTAGAGTATTTTTTAGAAGAGCCCCTATGATTAAAAATAAATTGGCACCAAGTAAAATAGTTAGAGAGAAAATATGCCCCAATAAAGCAACTGTGACCAAAAATAATTAAAAAAACTTTTTTGGGTAATTTTATACCCCAATGTGGTGTATTCAAATGTTACAAATCTAGATGTAGCATGTGTAAGTGTGTGAAAAGTGGCACAAAGACTTTTCAGTCGAATATTACAGGAGAACAATTTGCTATTAAGAAACACCTTACATGTGAATCCACTTTTGTTATATATTTGGTACAGTGTGTCTGTGGGACACAGTACATAGGACGCACGAGCAGTAAGGTCAAGAGGCGTTGGAGGGAACATATCCGTAATGTCAAAAGGACATTTTTGAAACACAGTGTATCGAGACACTGTTCCCATTGAACAAATATCCAGAAATGTCCATAATCCTTTATTGTTACTTAGACGTAGGGAGACATACTGGATCCACAAATTACACACTTGGATCCCAGAGGGTCTTAATGAATGTGTGGATCTGGCTGCTTTTTACCTATAACTTTTTAATAGTCCATTTCCACAATGACTTTATTATACCTCTTATCACATGTACTTATTATTTAACACGCAACACTAGCTTTAGTATCACTATTTATATTAACACGTAACACTAGTTGTAATATATCTATGTTATTAATATTCATTGTTCAGTGTAATCTATAAAGGTTTTCATTTCTATTTTCGTTCATTATCACAAACCAATTTTATGGATTACATATTGATCACTTTTTGACATGATGTCCATTAGGTTCTTTTGTATACACACTATCTCACATATTATCATATAGTTACCATTAGGACCCCTGTATATATGGCTCTCCCCAGTATCACATTCATTTCAGTATGTTAATAATATATAGACAGCACACCCCTATACATGCATTCATTCTATTATAAACTTTATAAGAATATTTATTTTTAAATATTAATACTATTCCATATTTTCAGTTACTTTTGTTTGTCATTCCACACACTCACTGGTAAGATATATAGCTCATTGAAATCTCTTTCCTATTTAATTTTTATTTATATTATTATCACTCTCACTCACTGAGGACCTAAGATTCCAATTTTACATATGTATCCCACTTTACATTACATATATTTATGTTTCACAAGTAATTACTTTTATGGTTTCTTCGTTGTAGGTAGTAGATATATATATATATATATATGTATATATATATATATATATATATATATATATATATATATATATATATATATATATATACACCGTATTTCCATTTAAATATTGACATTTTATATCACCTTACTATTTTTTTCTCTTAGTATTAATTATCCTTTTCATTTAGGAAATTACACACTGGAATAAATAAGATACATTCCAGATAACACCCTTAGTATTTAGTATTAATTATTATGTTTCCTCACATAGCAATCTATCGGCTAGATTACGAGTTGTGCGTTAGGCTTAAAAAGCAGCATTGGCCGGTCCCAATGCTGCTTTTTAACGCCCGCTGGTATTACGAGTCTTGAAATGACAGGCTCATCGCTCACTTTTTTGGCCAGACTCGAAAATACCGCAAATAGACTTACGTCAATTGCGCATCCTATATTTTCAATGGGACTTGCATAGCGCCGGTATTACGAGTCTGACCAAAAGTGAGCAGTACAGTCTCTCCTGTCAAGACTGGTACCGCATTTTAAAGTCAGAGTTTTACACTACAACGCCGTACCATAAAACTCATAACTAAAGTGCTAAAAAGTACACTAACACCCATAAACTACCTGTTAACCCCTAAACCGAGGCCCCCCCCACATCGCAAACACTTAAATAAATATTTTAACCCCTAATCTGCCGAACTGGACATTGCCACCGCTATAATAAATATATTAACCCCTAAACCGCCACACTCCCTCATCGCAAACACTAGTTAAATATTATTAACCCTTAATCTGCCGTCCCTAACATTGCTGACACCTACCTACATTTATTAACCCCTAATCTGCCGTCCCCAACGTCACCGCCGCTATATTAAATGTATTAACCCCTAAACCTAAGTCTAACCCTAACCCAAACCCCACCTAACTTAAATATAATTACAATAAATCTAAATAAAATTACTACAATTACCTAAATAATTCCTATTTAAAACTAAATACTCACCTATAAAATAAACCCTAAGCTAGCTACAATATAGCTAATAGTTACATCGTAGCTATCTTAGGGTTTATTTTTATTTTACAGGCAACTTTGTATTTATTTTAACTAGGTACAATAGTTATTAAATAGTTATTAACTATTAATTAACTACCTAGTTAAAATAAAGACAAATTTACCTGTAAATTAAAACCTAACCTAAGTTACAATTACACCTAACACTACACTATAATTAACTAAATTAAATACAATTAATTACAATTAAATAAAATTATCTAAAGTACAAAAAAACCCCCCACTAAATTACAGAAAATAATAAAATAATTACAAGATTTTTAAACTAATTACACCTACTCTAATCCCCCTAACAAAATAAAAAAGCCCCCCAAAATAAAAAAAGCCCTACCCTACACTAAATTACAAATAGCCCTTAAAAGGGCCTTTTAGGGGCATTGCCCGAAAGTAATCAGCTCTTCTATCTGTAAAAAAAAAGTGCAAATACCCCCCAACATTAAAACCCACCACCCACACAACCAACCCTACTCTAAAACCCACCCAATCCCCCCTTAAAAAAATCTAACACTAACCCCTTGAAGATCACCCTACCGTGAGACGTCTTCACCCAACCTGGCAGAAGTGGTCCTCCAGACAAGCAGAAGTCTTCATCCAAGCCGGGCAGAAGAGGTCCTCCAAATGGGCAGAAGTCTTCATCCAGACGGCATCTTCTATCTTCATCCATCCGGCGGGGAGCGGGTCCATCTTCAAGACATCCGACGCGGAGCATCCTCTTCATCTGGAGTCTTCTTCCTAAATGACGGTGCCTTTAAGTGACGTCATCCAAGATGGCGTTCCTTCAATTCCGATTGGCTGATAGAATTCTATCAGCCAATCGGAATTAAGGTAGAAAAAATCCTATTGGCTGATGCAATCAGCCAATAGGATTGAGCTTGCATTCTATTAGCTGATTGGAACAGAATGCCAGCTCAATACTATTGGCTGATTGGATCAGCCAATATGATTGAACTTCAATCCTATTGGCTGATTGTATCAGCCAATAGGATTTTTTTCTACCTTAATTCCGATTGGCTGATAGAATTCTATCAGCCAATCGGAATTGAAGGGATGCCATCTTGGATAACGTCACTTAAAGGTACCGTCATTTAGTAAGAAGACTCCAGATGAAGAGGATGCTCCGCGTCGGATGTCTTGAAGATGGACCCGCTCCCCGCCGATGGATGAAGATAGAAGATGCCGTCTGGATGAAGACTTCTGCCCGTCTGGAGGACCTCTTCTGCCTGGCTTAGATGAAGACTTCTGCCCATCTGGAGGACCACTTCTGCCCGGTTGGGTGAAGACATCTCACGGTAGGGTGATCTTCAAGGGGTTAGTGTTAGGTTTTTTTAAGGGGGGATTGGGTGGGTTTTAGAGTAGGGTTGTTTGTGTGGGTGGTGAGTTTTAATGTTGGGGGGTTATTTGTAAAATTTCTTTACAGGTAAAAGAGCTGATTACTTTGGGGAAATGCCCCGCAAAAGGCCCTTTTTAGGGCTATTTGTAATTTAGTGTAGAGTAGGGCTTTTTTTATTTTGGGGGGCTTTTTTATTTTGTTAGGGGGATTAGAGTAGGTGTAATTAGTTTAAAAATCTTGTAATTATTTTATTATTTTCTGTAATTTAGTGTTTGTTTTTTTCGTACTTTAGATAATTTTATTTAATTGTAATTAATTGTATTTAATTTAGTTAATTTATTTAATTATAGTGTAGTGTTAGGTGTTAGTGTAACTTAGGTTAGGTTTTATTTTACAGGTAAATTTGTCTTTATTTCAACTAGGTAGTTATTAAATAGTTAATAACTATTTAATAACTATTCTACCTAGTTAAAATAAATACAAAGTTGCCTGTAAAATAAAAATAAACCCTAAGATAGCTACAATGTAACTATTAGTTATATTGTAGCTATCTTAGGGTTTATTTTATTGGTAAGTATTTAATTTTAAATCGGAATTATTTAGGTAATTGTAGTAATTTTATTTAGATTTATTGTAATTATATTTAAGTTAGGGGGGTTAGGGTTAGGGATAGACTTAGGTTTAGGGGTTAATAACTTTATTATAGTGGTAGCGACGTTGTGGGCGGCAAATTAGGGGTTAATAATGTAGCTAGGTTGCGGCGACATTGGGGGCGGCAGATTAGGGGTTAATAAATATAATGTAGGGTTCGGCGATGTTGGGGGCAGCAGATAAGTGGTTCATAACTATAATGTAGGTGGCGGCGGTGTCCTGAGCGGCAGATTAGGGGTTAATAATATAATGCAGGTGGCGGCGATGTCGGGGGTGGCATATTAGGGCTTAATAAGTGTAAGATTAGGGGTGTTTAGACTCAGGGTTCATGTTAGGGGTGTTAGGTGTAGACATAAAAAGTATTTCCCAATAGGAATCAATGGGGCTGCGTTAGGAGCTTTACGCTGCTTTTTTGCAGGTGTTTGGGGTTTTTTCAGCCAGCTCTCCCACATTGATTCCTATGGGGAAATCGTGCACGAGCACATATTATCAGCTCACCGCTAACATAAGCAGCGCTGGTATTGAGGTGAGATGTGAAGCAAAATTTTGCTATTCGCTCACTTTTTTGCGGTTAACGCCAGTTTTCTAAAAACCCATAATACCAGCATTGTCTGCAAGTGAGCGGTGAGCATAAACTGCTCGTTAGCACCGCACCCCTCCTAACGCAGAACTCGTAATCTAGGTGTATGTTTTTAGGATACTATATACATTGAAATAGGTAAGACTATTTCCAGACAACAAGAAGTCCGTTATTGGCTTTTCAATGCCTTTCCCTTAGTCTACATTGGATATCGCATTTCTTTCTGGTGACACACTTCCCTAAGAGAACACGTCACTGAGGGGAGGACTTGGGTAATGACGCTGCCCTATCGGTATTCAGTAAATATAGCTTAGACTCTCCCTTGCAGCGTCATCATCTCCTCCGGCTCCGATTAATCATTTGCTGATGCATATCGCGTCTCTTAGGGGAGGACTTGTTTTAGTGATGTATCCCTACTATCTTCCTATCAACACACAATGTTGATTTTACACATACCTGGCACTCCCTTTCTTTTCCATAATAACGAAAATTCAGTCATCCTTTCATGCGCACACACAAGTAAGCATTAAGATTATGAACTTTCTTCTCAAAGCAGTTTTTTCGGTTATACGTTTCTTTTAATGATATAGTCTTTGATTTTCCTTCCCCTAGATGGTATAAATAAAGTAATATCATGCTAGCACTTTTAAATAGCCGTCACAAATGTTTTGCCTGTAAGCTAGTCTTTTATTAATATCATCAAGAGCTCTCTCTCTGAATACACATAAAGATTCTTAATGGCGTTCTCTGATAGCAAAAGTTTTTGGTGTGTTATATGATCTTATACTGTATTGACAATAACTGATTATTGAATTAATCTCTTAATATACAAAACAATAAAGATATATATGTACCTATTATTTGTTTTTTGTGTTAATCTTATGGTAATATATACATAGATTGTTTATGTTGGTTGTCTTGACATTTGTAATTGGTCGACACCCCCTTCATGTGTTGCTCATTGTATTGGATTAGTTGTATGGTATATATAGCAAGTGTTTTATACTTATTGTATTAAGTCTGATGAAAAAGCCACCGGTTGGCTGAGAAACGCGTTGCTGTTTTTATCACAAACTGATTTTATGGATTACATATTGATCACTTTTTGACATGATGTCCATTAGGTTCTTTTGTATACACACTATTTTAAATAAAGTAAGTATTTGTACTTACCACTTGCTGATATACCATCTATATTTATTTATACCTTATCATACGGTGTACCATTTTTTTAGATATCATATCCTAAACCATTGGAGTTCGAGCCACACTGGAGGTCAGTCTGCTGGGTGACTGTTTGATTCCAGCCTGCTCTACTTGCACCAAGAGGGGTGCTCAACTAAATGTAAGCGTAAGCATTTAATGCACTATCTCACACAAATATATACAGTGCTAGACCATGTGGCGCTTCTGTTTCTCTCCACTCTCTACAGATTGCTGATCCTGGATCTTGGCCTTTGATCAACTCACAGACAACTGCCTGCATCTGGATTCACATCATACACCTGGGTTGTTAATTAAACACCCTGTTTTGATATGGGACTTTATTATCCTAATCATACTTATCGATTTGATATTTGTTTTAAGTCAATTGTTTGATTCATTATTTGGTAGATTGTATTATTAGTGTCCATCATATAGTTACATTTTTACTTCCATCATCTATCTCATTTTTGACCAAAGGGCGCCCCCTATATATTATCTCTATACACTGTACATGTTAAGTTTAGAGCACTTGGTTAAACACGGTTAGGTTAGCAAACAAGTTATAAGTGTTAGTTTTTTTCTGAAAATCCTTCTCCATTGAAGTCTATGGGGGGAACTTAATGCAGTATCCAAAGTGCTGAAGCGTTTTGCTCAAGCACAAAAAATTACTTTCAACTTGTAACACATGCGTGCAAAAAGCTTACTTCTAGCTGTGTTTAAGCTTGAAAACGAGAGCTAAATCCTGCTCCACTAGTAATCTAGCCCTATATCAGCTATCACTGAATCAGCTATTATTGAATCAGCTATCACTGAATCAGCTATCACTAAATCAGCTATCAATTTGCTTCTAAAAATAATTTGTTATACTCTCAAGTCCTTCTTCAGTAAACACAGTACAGTGTTTATTGAGATTATTTATTTAAACAGTAGCTGGTAAAACAGACCATATAACATATATATATATATATATATATATATATATATATATATATATATATATATATATATATATATATATATATATATATATATATATATTATCTATATTATCTATATACAAATAAAGACACACACACACACTAATTACTTTCATGTCCCAGAAAAAGGACATCATATATTAATTGTCTTTATCAGTCTTTTACCATCATTCTTTGCACCGTGAGCAGTTTCCTCAGCTACCATTATATAGTTAAACATTTATTTTATACAGTCTATTCATCTTCTGTACCGTACTGCAGGAAGAATTATAACATACTTTAAAACATAATAGAATTCAAACAAGATGTATATCGTCATTGGCTGTAACTTCAGCATAGTACAAAATTCGGCTCATTTCTCTAAGAAAAGTACAGACATTATTAAATATTACAGGCAAATATAAATGCAAAGATTTATTTTTAGAAGCGGCAAATAGGAGATAATGTGCAATACACAGTAAATTAATGACTAAAACTGTCTTGTATTACTAACAAAAATATTGGGTATTTAAATAGAGCTGTGAAATTTTCCCCAGAAGGGCAGATTGTCTTAAAACCCTCTCTGAGTCAAAACACAAGTTATCATGTTTATCACAATTTCCAGTAAGAATACGGGGGTCATTACTGAACTCTCTGAAATGAATGCTCTGTCAGAAGGTGATAAAATGACCAAACTAGCTTCTAATAAATAAACAATAGCTCAGATGAGGCTGTACATTATACAAGCTATTCTTTATTCAATAATACAAAAAATATGTTGCTCTAGTAAATATTGAAGATGGTAATAACCACTAGTTTACTGGTTAGATGTTAAATACATGTTTGTTTACAACCATATTTCAACAGATATATACATTAAAGAGACATACAATGCAGATTTTTTTTTTTGCCATCAGACAATCATGATGAATTCTGCAGCATTCATTTTATAAAAACATGAATTTCTTACCAAATTCAATTTAAATCATTTACGGCTAGATTACAATTTTTGTGTTATGAGCGGCTTGTTACTAACTTGCAAGTTATTTCCTCCGCTCACCTCCCTATAGCGCTGCTATTACAGGTTTGTAAAAACCTGGCATTAGCAGGCAATATGGCAGTGTTAAGATCCATACTGCACACAAATACCAGCGCTGCGTTGAGCTGGTTTTACGTGCTCGTGCACGATTTTCCCATAGATATCAATGGGGAGAGCCAGCTAAAAAAAAGCCTAACACCTGCAATAAAGGAGCGTAAAGCTCCGTAACGCAGCCCCATTGATTCCTATGGGGAAAGAAAATTTATGTTTACACCTAACACCCTAACATAAACCCGAGTCTAAACACCCCAAATCTGCTGTCCCCGACATCGCCGCCACCTACATTACACTTATTAACCCCTAATCTGTTGCTCCCGCTATGTCGCCACCTACATTACACTTATTAACCCCTAATCTGCCGCCCCCAACACCGCCAACACCTACATTACACTTATTAACCCCTAATCTGCCGCCCCGATATCGCCGCCACCTACATACACTTATTAACCCCTAATTTACCGCCCCCAAATCACCACCACCTATATTACACTTATTAACCCCTAATCTGCCACCCCCGACATCGCTGCCACCTACATTACAGTTATTAACCCCTAATCTGCCGCCCCCAAAGTTGCCGCCACCTACCTACACTTATTAACCCCAAATCTGCCGCCCCCAACGTCGCCGCCACTAAAGTTATTAACCCCTAAGTCTAACCCTAACGTAACCCTAACCCTAACACCACTATCTTTAACATAATTTAAATGAATCTAAATAAAAATTACTATTATTACCTAACTAATTCCTATTTAAAACTAAATACTTACCTGTTAAATAAACCCTAAACTAGCTACAACATAACTAATAGTTACATTGTAGCTATCAGGTTTTTTTTTTCACAGCTAAGTTTGTATTTATTTTAACTAGATAGACTAGTTAGTAAATAGTTATTAACTATTTACTAACTACTTAGTTAAAATAAATACATATTTACCTGTAAAATAAAACCTAACCTGTCTTACACTAACACCTAACATTACACTACAATTAAATCAATTACATTAATTAAATACAATTAACTAAATTACAAAAAAATAATAAACACTAAATTACACAAAATAAAAAAGAAATTATCAAATATTTAACCTAATTGCACCTAATCTAATAGTCCTATCAAAATAAAAAAGCCCCCCAAAATAAAAAAACCTAGCCTAAACTAAACTGCCAATAGCCCTTAAAAGTGCCTTTTGCAGGGCATTACCCCAAAGAAATCAGCTCTTTTACCTGTAAAAAAAAATACAAACAACCCCCAACAATAAAACCCACCACCCACACAACCAAACCCCCCAAATAAAATCCTATCTAACAAACCTAAGCTCCCCATTGCCTTGAAAAAGGCATTTGGATGGGCATTGCCCTTAAAAGGACATTTAGCTCTTTTCCATTGCCCAAAGTCCCTAATCTAAAAATAAAACCCACCCAATAAACCCTAAAAAAAACCTAACACTAACCCCCGAAGATCCACTTACAGTTTTTGAAGACTGGACATCCATCCTCATCAAGCCGGGAGAAGTCTTAATCCAAGCGGGCAGAAGTCCTCAACGAAGCCGGGAGAAGTCTTCATCCAAGTGGCAAGAAGTGGTCCTCCAGGCGGGCAAAAGTCTTCATCCAGACGGCATCTTCTATCTTCATCCTTCTGACACGGAGTGGCTCCATCTTCAAGACATCTGGTGCAGAGCATCCTCTTCTTTCGACGGCTACTAAAGAATGAAGGTTCCTTTAAGGGACATCATCCAAGATGGCGTCCCTTGAATTCCAATTGGCTAATAGAATTCTATCAGCCAATTGGAATTAAAGTTGAAAAAATTCTATTGGCTGATGCAATCAGCCAATAGGATTGAGCTTCAATCCTATTGGCTGATCCAATCAGCCAATAGGATTGAGCTCACATTCTATTGGCTGTTCCAATCAGCCAATAGAATGCGAGCTCAATCCTATTGGCTGTTAGGATCAGCCAATAGGATTGAAGATCAATCCTATTGGCTGATTGCATCAGCCAATAGGATTTTTTCAACTTTAATTCCGATTGGCTGATAGAATTCTATCAGCCAATCAGAATTCAAGGGACACCATCTTGGATGACGTCCCTTAAAGGAACCTTCATTCTTCAGTAGCCGTCGAAAGAAGAGGATGCTCCGCACCGGATGTCTTGAAGATGGAGCTGCTCCGCGTTGGAAGGATGAAAATAGAAGATGCCATCTGGATGAAGACTTCTGCCCAGCTGGAGGACCACTTCTTGCTGCTTGGATGAAGACTTCTCCCGGCTTCATTGAGGATGGATGTCCGGTCTTCAAAAACTGTAAGTGGATCTTCGGGGGTTAGTGTGAGTTTTTTTTAATGGTTTATTGAGTGGGTTTTAATTTTAGCTTAGGGTTTGGGCTGAAAAAGTGCTAAATGCCCTTTTAAGGGCAATACCCATCCAAATACCCTTTTCAGGGCAATGGGGAGCTTAGTTTTTTTTAGCTATGATTTTATTTGGGGGGTTTGGTTGTGTGGGTGGTGGGTTTTACTGTTGGGGGTTGTTTGTATTTTTTTTTTACAATTAAAATAGCTTATTTCTTTGGGGCAATGCCCCGCAAAAGGCCCTTTTAAGGGCTATTGGCAGTTTAGTTTAGGCTAGGTTTTTATTTTATTTTGGGTGGGCTTTTTTATTTTGATAGGGCTATTAGATTAGGTGTAATTAGTTTAAATATTTGATAATTTCTTTTTTATTTTGTGTAATATAGTGTTATTTTTTTGTAATTTAGTTAATTGTATTTAATTAAAGTATTTGATTTAATTGTAGTGTAAGGTTAGGTGTTAGTGTAAGACAGGTTAGGTTTTATTTTACAGGTAAGTTTGTATTTATTTTAACTAGGTAGTTAGTAAATAGTTAATAACTATTTACTAACTAGTCTACCTAGTTAAAATAAATACAAACTTACCTGTGAAATAAAAATAAAACCTAAGATAGATACAATGTAACTATTTGTTATATTGTAGCTATCTTAGGTTTTATTTTATAGGTAAGTATTTAGTTTTAAATATTATTTAGGTATTAATTTTAATTTTAATTTAGATTTATTTTAATTATGTTAAAGTTAGTGGGTGTTAGGGTTAGATTTAGGGTTAGGTTTAGGGATTAATAACTTTAGTATAGTGGTCGGCGATTTTGGGGGCAGCAGATTAGGGGTTAATAACAGTAATGTAGGTTGCGGCGATGTTAGGGACAGCAGATTAGGGCTTAATAATATTTAAAGGGACAGTCAACACCAGAATTTTTGTTGTTTGAAAAGAAAGATAATCCCTTTATTACCCATTCCCCAGTTTTGCATAACCAACACAGTTATAATAATACACCTTTTACCTCTGTAATTATCTTGTATCTAAGCTTCTGCTGACTGCCCCCTTATTTCAGTTCTTTTGACAGACATGCAGTTTAGCCAATCAGTGCTCAGTCCTAGGTCACTTTACGTGCATGAGCTCAATGTTATCTATATGAAACATGTGAACTTATGCCCTCTAGTGGTCAAAATGTAATCAGATTAGAGGCAGTCTGCAAGGTCTAAGAAATTAGCATATGAACCTCCTAGTTTTAGCTTTCAACTAAGAATACCAAGAGAACAAAGCAAAATTGGTGATAAAAGTAAATTGGGAAGTTGTTTAAAATTGCATGCCCTATTTAAAACATGAAAGTTTTTTTTTGGACTTGACTGTCCCTTTAACTAGTGTTTGCGATGTGTGAGTATGGCAGTTTAGGGGTTAATATGTTTATTATAGTGGCGGCGATGTCGGGAGCTGCAGATTAGGGGCTAATAAAAAAAATGTTAGTGTTTGCGATGCGGGAGGGCCTTATGTTTTATGTTACAGCTTTGTAGAGCAAAACCCATAACTAATGTAGTTATGGGCTGTACCGCTCACTTTTTGGTCAGACAGGTAAACTCGTAATACCGGCGCTATGGAAGTCCCATTGAAAAAGGACTTTTTAAAAGGTGCAGTAGTTACGTTGCGTGACGGCCAAAAAAGTGTGTGGTACAGCAATACCTGCAAAATTCGTAATACCAGCGGTAGTGAAAAAGCAGGGTTATGAAGGTTTTTCACTCATAACGCAAAACTCGTAAACTAGCCGAAAAACAGGTATTTTATTTGAAAAAATGTTTAAAAACTTCATGATTTTACACATATAATAGAAATATTTTGGTCAGATTACAAGTTGAGCGCAAATAATTGGGAATCACAACTTGTTGGTTAAAACCGAAATATTTTTTAACACACCAGAAACATGGATACTTCTGGGCTGGAATATTTTGTTCTCATTTAATGTCTTTTTAAACCTTGTAATAACTATTAACGCTTGATGATATATATTTAAATATACCATAAAATGTAATAAAGGCTTAGTAAAAGGAAAGTGGGGAAGTGTCAAAGATGTGTGTGTGTATGACTGTGTGTTTGTGTATTTATGTCTGTGCATGTATTGTTATGTGTATATATATATGTATATATATATATATATATATATATATATATATATATATATATATATATATATATGTATATACAAAAAAACTTACATTAAGGCCTAGAGTTTAAGTTCTTAATCAAACATTAAAAAGCAATGACATTTCCTACTTAAACTGCCCCACCCTGGGTGCTTTCTATGACTTCATCAATGACATCACTGATTACATCATATATGACATTTTTGATGACATAATTAATGGCATCACTAGAGACATCCCCTATGACATCATCAATCGCATCAGTAGTGACAAAACACAAGACATCATCCTACAGATCAAAGAAATTATTTTTTTAAATCACCAATGACATCACTAGTGACATCATCTATGACATCATCAATTGCATCAGTAGTGATAATCATTGAAATCATCCTACAAAAATAAATGATATTTTCTATATCATCAATGACATAACTTGTAAAATTATATCATCATCAATGCAATCAGTAGTGACATAAACAATTTAAAGAAATTATAATTTCTAAATCATCAATGACAGAACTAGTGACACCAATGACATCAGTAAAGACATAACCCATTACATCATTCTTCAAATCATTAAAGATTATCAGCTAGATTAAGAGTTTTGCGTTTTGAGTGGCTCGGTAATAACTTGCAAGTTATCGTCACCGCTCACCTTTAATAGCGCTGCTATTACAGGTTTGCAAAAAACCCGGCGATATGGCTGCATTGAGCTCCATACCGCACACAAATACCAGCGCTGCTTTGAGGTGGTTTTACGTGCTCGTGCACGATTTCCCCATAGGCATCAATGAGGAGAGCTGGCAAAAAAAAGCCTAACACCTGCAATAACGGAGCGTAAAGCTCCGTAAAGCAGCCCCATTGATGTCTATGGGGAAACAAAAGTTATGTTTACACCTAACACCCTAACATAAACCCCGAGTCTAAACACCCCTAATCTGCCGCCCCCGACATTGCCACCACCTACATTACACTTATTAACCCCTAATCTGCCGCCCCCAACGTCGCTGCCAACTACCTACACTTATTAACCCCTAATTTGCCGCCCCCAATGTCGCCGCCACCTACATACATTTATTAACCCCTAATCTGCCGACCCCAATGTCGCCGCCGCCACTATACTAAAGTTATTAACTCCTAAACCTCTGGCCTCCCACATCACTAACACTAAATAAATATATTAACCACTAAACCTAACCCTAAATCTAACCCTAATCGTAACACCCCTAACTTTAATATAATTAAAATAAATCTAAATAAAAATTAGTATCATTACCTAAATAATTCCTATTTAAAACTAAATAACTACGTATAAAATAAACCCTAAGCTAGCTACAATATAACTAATAGTTATCTTAGGTTTTATTTTAATTTCACAGCTAAGTTTGTATTTAGTTTAACTAGGTTGACAAGTTAGTAAATAGTTATTAACTATTTACTAACTACCTAGTAAAAATAAATACAAATTTACCTGTGAAATAAAACCTAACCTGTCTTACAGTTAAACCTAACATTACACTAAAATTAAATAAATTACATTAATTAAATACACAAATACACAAAATAAAAAAAGAAATGATCAAAAATAAAAACAAATTACTCCTAATCTAATAGCCCTATCAAAATAACCCCCCCCCCCCGTTCCAATCAGCCAATAGAATGCAAGCTCAATCCTACTGGCTGATTGGATTAGCCAATAGGATTAAAGATCAATCCTATTGGCTGATTGCATCAGCCAATTGGATTTTTAACCCTTTAATTCCAATTGGCTGATAGAATTCTATCAGCCAATCAGAATTCAAGGGGCACCATCTTGGATGACGTCCCGTAAAGGGAACCTTCAGTGTACGGCTGGGACCATATGAAGAGGATGCTCCTGACCGGATGTCTTGAAGATGGAGCTGCTCCGTGTCGGAAGGATGAAGATAGAAGATGCCGTCTGGAAGAAGACTTCTGCCCGCCTGGAGGACGACCTCTGGCCGCTTGTATAAAGACTTCTCCCAGCTGGATGAGGATGGATGTCCGGTCTTCAAAAACTGTAAGTGGATCTTCGGGGGTTAGTGTTAGGCTTTATTAAGGGTTTATTGGGTGGGTTTTATTTTTAGATTAGGGACTTTGGGCAATGTAAAAGAGCTAAATGCCCTTTTAAGGGCAATGCCCATCCAAATGCCCTTTTCAGGGCAATGGGGATCTTAGGTTTATTTAGATAGGATTTTATTTGGGGGGTTTGGTTGTGTGGGTGGGTGGGTTTTACTGTTGGGGCGTTGTTTGTATTTTTTTTTTACAGATAAAAGAGCTGATTTCTTTGGGGCAATGCCCTGCAAAAGGCCCTTTTAACGGCTATTGGCAGTTTAGTGTAGGCTAGGTTTTTTTATTTTGGTGTTTTTTTATATTTTGATAGGGCTATTAGATTAGTTGTAATTAGTTTAAATAGTTGATCATTTCTTTTTTATTTTGTGTAATTTAGTGTTTATTTTTTTAAGTAATTTAGTTAATTGTATTTAATGTAATTTATTTAATTTTAGTGTAATGTTAGGTTTAACTGTAAGACAGGTTAGGTTTTATTTCACAGGTAAATTTGTATTTATTTTTACTAGGTAGTTAGTAAATAGTTAATATCTATTTACTAACTAATCAACCTAGTTAAAATAAATGCAAACTTAGCTGTGAAATAAAAATAAAACCTATGCTAGATACAATATAACTATTAGTTATATTGTAGCTAGCTTAGGTTTTATTTTACAGGTATTTATTTAGGCCTAGATTTAGAGTTTGGCGGTAGCCGTGAAAACCAGCGTTAGAGGCTCCTAACGCTGGTTTTAGGCTACCGCCGGTATTTGGAGTCAGTCAGGAAAGGGTCTAACGCTCACTTTTCAGCCGCGACTTTTCCATACCGCAGATCCCCTTACGTCAATTGCGTATCCTATCTTTTCAATGGGATCTTTCTAACTCCGGTATTTAGAGTCGTGTCTGAAGTGAGCGTTAGAAATCTAACGAAAAAACTCCAGCCGCAGAAAAAAGTCAGTAGTTAAGAGCTTTCTGGGCTAACGCCGGTTCATAAAGCTCTTAACTACTGTGCTCTAAAGTACACTAACAGCCATAAACTACCTATGTACCCCTAAACCGAGGTCCCCCCACATCGCCGCCACTCGATTACATTTTTTTAACCCCTAATCTGCCGACCGCCACCTACGTTATACTTATGTACCCCTAATCTGCTGCCCCTAACACCGCCGACCCCTATATTATATTTATTAACCCCTAACCTGCCCCCCACAACGTCGCCGCCAGCTACCTACAATAATTAACCCCTAATCTGCTGACCGCCACCTACGTTATACTTATGTACCCCTAATCTGATGCCCCTAACACCGCCGACCCCTATATTATATTTATTAACCCCTAATCTGCCCCCCTCAACGTCGCCTCCACCTGCCTACATTTATTAACCCCTAATCTGCCGAGCGGACCGCTACTATAATAAAGTTATTAACCCCTAATCCACCTCACTCCCGCCTCAATAACCCTATAATAAATAGTATTAACCCCTAATCTGCCCTCCCTAACTTCGCCGACACCTAACTTCAATTATTAACCCCTAATCTGCCGACCGAATCTCGCCGCTACTGTAATAAATGGATTAACCCCTAAAGCTAAGTGTAACTCTAACCCTAACACACCCCTAAATTAAATATAATTTAAATCTAACTAAATAAATTAACTCTTATTAAATAAATTATTCCTATTTAAAGCTAAATACTTACCTGTAAAATAAACCCTAATATAGCTACAATATAAATTATAATTATATTATAGCTATTTTAGGATTTATATTTATTTTACAGGTAACTTTGTATATATTTTAACCAGGTACAATAGCTATTAAATAGTTAAGAACTATTTAATAGCTAAAATAGTTAAAATAATTACAAATTTACCTGTAAAATAAATCCTAACCTAAGTTACAATTAAACCTAACACTACACTATCAATAAATAAATTAAATAAAATACCTACAATTACCTACAATTAAACCTAACACTACACTATCAATAAATGAATTAAATACAATATCTACAAATAAATACAATTAAATAAACTAACTAAAGTACAAAAAATAAAAAAGAACTAAGTTACAAAAAATAAAAAAATATTTACAAACATTAGAAAAATATTACAACAATTTTAAACTAATTACACCTACTCTAAGCCCCCTAATAAAATAACAAAGCCCCCCAAAATAAAAAAATGCCCTACCGTATTCTAAATTACAAAAGTTCAAAGCTCTTTTACCTTACCAGCCCTGAACAGGGCCCTTTGCGGGGCATGCCCCAAGAAATTCAGCTCTTTTGCCTGTAAAAAAACACATACAATACCCCCCCCAACATTACAACCCACCACCCACATACCCCTAATCTAACCCAAACCCCCCTTAAATAAACCTAACACTAAGCCCCTGAAGATCTTCCTACATTATCTTCACCTCACCGGGTATCACCGATCCGTCCTGGCTCCAAAATCTTCATCCAAGCCCAAGCGGGGGCTAAACATCCATCATCCGACGGCTGAAGAAGTCCAGAAGAGGGTCCAAAGTCTTCATCCTATCCGGGAAGAAGAGTAGATCCGGACCGGCAATCATCTTCTTCCAAGCGGCATCTTCTATCTTCATCCGATGAGGACCGGCTCCATTGTGAAGACCTCCAGCGCGGACCCATCTTCTTCCGACGACGTCCAACTGAAGAATGATGGTTCCTTTAAGGGACGTCATCCAAGATGGCGTCCCTCGAATTCCGATTGGCTGATAGGATTCTATCAGCCAATCGGAATTAAGGTAGGAAAATTCTGATTGGCTGATGGAATCAGCCAATCAGAATCAAGTTCAATCCGATTGGCTGATACGATCAGCCAATCAGATTGAGCTCGCATTCTATTGGCTGATCGGAACAGTCCGCGCTGGAGGTCTTCACGATGGAGCCGGTCCTCATCGGATGAAGATAGAAGATGCCGCTTGGAAGAAGATGGTTGCCGGTCCGGATCTACTCTTCTTCCCGGATAGGATGAAGACTTTGGACCCTCTTCTGGACTTCTTCAGCCGTCGGATGATGGATGTCTAGCCCCCGCTTGGGCTTGGATGAAGGTTTTGGAGCCAGGACTGATCGGTGATACCCGGTGAGGTGAAGATAAGGTAGGAAGATCTTCAGGGGCTTAGTGTTAGGTTTATTTAAGGGGGGTTTGGGTTAGATTAGGGGTATGTGGGTGGTGGGTTGTAATGTTGGGGGTGGGGGTATTGTATGTGTTTTTTTAAAGGCAAAAGAGCTGAATTTCTTGGGGCATGCCCCGCAAAGGGCCCTGTTCAGGGCTGGTAAGGTAAAAGAGCTTTGAACTTTTGTAATTTAGAATAGGGTAGGGCATTTTTTTATTTTTGGGGGCTTTGTTATTTTATTAGGGGGCTTAGAGTAGGTGTAATTAGTTTAAAATTGTTGTAATATTTTTCTAATGTTTGTAAATATTTTTTTATTTTTTGTAACTTAGTTCTTTTTTATTTTTTGTACTTTAGTTAGTTTATTTAATTGTATTTATTTGTAGATATTGTATTTAATTCATTTATTGATAGTGTAGTGTTAGGTTTAATTGTAGGTAATTGTAGGTATTTTATTTAATTTATTTATTGATAGTGTAGTGTTAGGTTTAATTGTAACTTAGGTTAGGATTTATTTTACAGGTAAATTTGTAATTATTTTAACTATTTTAGCTATTAAATAGTTCTTAACTATTTAATAGCTATTGTACCTGGTTAAAATAAATACAAAGTTACCTGTAAAATAAATATAAATCCTAAAATAGCTATAATATAATTATAATTTATATTGTAGCTATATTAGGATTTATTTTACAGGTAAGTATTTAGCTTTAAATAGGAATAATTTATTTAATAAGAGTTAATTAATTTCGTTAGATTTAAATTATATTTAATTTAGGGGGGTGTTAGTGTTAGGGTTATACTTAGCTTTAGGGGTTAATACATTTATTAGAATAGCGGTGAGCTCCAGTCAGCAGATTAGGGGTTAATGTTTGAAGTTAGGTGTCGGCGATGTTAGGGAGGGCAGATTAGGGGTTAATACTATTTATTATAGGGTTAGTGAAGCGGATTAGGGGTTAATAACTTTATTATAATAGTGGTGCGGTCCGCTCGGCAGATTAGCGGTTAATAAGTGTAGGCAGGTGGAGGCGACGTTGTGGGGGGCAGATTAGGGGTTAATAAATATAATATAGGGGTCGGCGGTGTTAGGGGCAGCAGATTATGGGTACATAGGGATAATGTAAGTAGCGGCGGTTTACGGAGCGGCAGATTAGGGGTTAATAATAATATGCAGGGGTCAGCGATAGCGGGGGCGGCAGATTAGGGGTTAATAAGTGTAAGGTTAGGGGTGTTTAGACTCGGGGTACATGTTAGGGTGTTAGGTGCAGACATAGGAAGTGTTTCCCCATAGGAAACAATGGGGCTGCGTTAGGAGCTAAACGCGGCTTTTTTGCAGGTGTTAGGTTTTTTTTCAGCTCAAACAGCCCCATTGTTTTCTATGGGGGAATCGTGCACGAGCACGTTTTTGAAGCTGGCCGCATCCGTAAGCAACTCTGGTATCGAGAGTTGCAGTGGCGGTAAATATGCCTGTACGCTCCCTTTTTGGAGCCTAACGCAGCCATTCTGTGAACTCTCAATACCAGAGGTATTTAAAAGGTGCGGCAATGAAAAAAGCCAGCGTTAGCTACGCGGGTCGTTACCGACGAAACTCTAAATCTAGGCCTTAGTTTTAAATAGGAATAATTTAGGTATTAATTGTAATTTTTATTTTTAATAATTTTAAATAGATTAAAGTTAGGGGGTGTTAGGGTTAGAGTTAGACTTAGGGTTAGTTTTAGGGGTTAATAACTTTAGTATACTGGCGGCGACATTGGGGGCAGCAGATTAGGGGTTAATAATATTTAACTAGTGTTTGCGATGCTGGAGTGCAGCGGTTTAGGGGTTAATATGTTTATTATAGTGGTGCGATGTCCGGAGCGTCAGATTAGGGGTTAATAATTTTTTGCGATGCAGGAGGGCCTTGGTTTAGGGGTTAATAGGTAGTTTATGGGTATTAGTGTACTTTGTAACACTTTAGTTATAAGTTTTATGCTACAGCTTTGTAGCGTAAAACCCATAACTACTGACTTTAGATGGCGGTACGAATCTTGACGGTATAGGCTGTACCGCTCACTTTTTGGACGGACAGGCAAAACTCGTAATACCGGCGCTATGGAAGTACCATTGAAAGGTGTGGTAGTTACGTTGCGTTATGGCCAAAAAGGTGTGCGGTACAGCTATACCTACAAGACTCGTAATGGCAGCGGTAGTGAAAAAGCAGCGTTATGAGCCATAACGCAAAACTCGTAATCTAGCAGTATATTTTTTAAAAGTTTAACTCACTTACAGCCACCACAAAACACAGCAATATATTTGAGCTTTTTAAACCCTATTTTCCACACCCTAGCCCATATTCTCATCTGTACACACAAACATCTCCTCATTCCTCTATCTCATTTCCTGTCCCGTCGCCTTACCTTCTGTGCATATACACAGTGATTGATTACTATACAACACTATACAATAAGTCTGACACACTGAGCTGTGTACACACACAGTGATTGATTACTATACAACACTATACAATAAGTGTGACATGCTGAGCTGTGTACACACACAGTGATTGATTACTATACAACACAAAACAATAAGTCTGACACACTGAGCTGAGCACACACACTGTGATTGGTTACTATACAACACTATACAATAAGTCTGACATGCTGAGCTGTATACACACACAGTGATTGATTACTATACAACACTATACAATAAGTGTGACATGCTGAGCTGTGTACACACACAGTGATTGATTACTATACAACACTATACAATAAGTCTGACACGCTGAGCTGTGTACACACAGTGATTGATTACTATACAACACTATACAATAAGTGTGACAAACTGAGCTGTGTACACACACAGTGATTGATTACTATACAACACTATACAATAAGTCTGACACACTGAGCTGTATACACACACAGTGATTGATTACTATACAACACTATACAATAAGTGTGACATGCTGAGCTGTGTACACACACAGTGATTGATTACTATACACACTATACAATAAGTGTGACATGCTGAGCTGTGTACACACACAGTGATTGATTACTATACTACACTATACAATAAGTCTGACACACTGAGCTGAGCACACACACTGTGATTGGTTACTATACAACACTATACAATAAGTCTGACATGCTGAGCTGTATACACACACAGTGATAGATTACTATACAACACTATACAATAAGTGTGACATGCTGAGCTGTGTACACACAAACACAGTGATTGCTTACTATACAACACTATACAATAAGTCTGACACGCTGAGCTGTGCACACACACAGTGATTGGTTACTATACAACACTATAAAATAAGTGTGACATGCTGAGCTGTGTACACACACAATGATTGATTACTATACAACACTATACAATAAGTGTGACATGCTGAGCTGTGTACACACACAGTGATTGATTACTATACAACACTATACAATAAGTGTGACATGCTGAGCTGTGTACACACACAGTGATTGATTACTATACAACACTATACAATAAGTCTGACACGCTGAGCTGTGTACACACACAGTGATTGATTACTATACTACACTATACAATAAGTGTGACATGCTGAGCTGTGTACACACACAGTGATTGATTACTATACAACACTATACAATAAGTGTGACATGCTGAGCTGAGCACACACACAGTGATTGATTACTATACAACACTATACAATAAGTGTGACATGCTGAGCTGTGTACACACACAGTGATTGATTACTATACAACACTATACAATAAGTGTGACATGCTGAGCTGTGCACACACACAGTGATTGATTACTATACAACACTATACAATAAGTCTGACACACTGAGCTTTGTACACACACAGTGATTGATTACTATACAACACAATACAATAAGTCTGACACACTGAGCTGTGCACACACACAGTGATTGATTACTATACAACACTATACAATAAGTCTGACACACTGAGCTGTGCACACACACAGTGATTGATTACTATACAACACTATACAATAAGTCTGACACACTGAGCTGTGCACACACACAGTGATTAATTACTATACAACACTATACAATAAGTCTGACACACTGAGCTGTGCACACACACACAGTGATTGATTACTATACAACACTATACAATAAGTGTGACAAACTGAGCTGTGTACACACACAGTGATTAATTACTATACAACACTATACAATAAGTCTGACACACTGAGCTGTGCACACACACAGTGATTGATTACTATACAACACTATACAATAAGTCTGACACACTGAGCTGTGCACACACACAGTGATTAATTACTATACAACACTATACAATAAGTCTGACACACTGAGCTGTGCACACACACAGTGATTAATTACTATACAACACTATACAATAAGTCTGACACACTGAGCTGTGCACACACACAGAGCAGCGTTGGTGTGAGCTTTGTATGTAAGGGTGAGAATTTTGAATTTAATTCTGCTGTGAATGGGGAGCCAATGAAGGGACTCGCAGAGAGGTGCAGCAGATACAGACCAACGAGAAAGGTGGATTAGCCTGGCAGAGACTATATAAAGCTTATAAAAAGAGTTCCCTCTTATTGGTGCCCTCTGGTTTTATGCAGAGCACATGAGCCAACAGTTGCTTTACTATTGATGGGTGCAGCTAATACAGCTAATGCAGCTAATACAAAAAGAAGAAAGAAAAAAAAAGATTAATTAAGTTTAAGGGACACAAAACCCAAAACATCCCTCTCAGGATTCAATGTTTCTTCTCTTGGTATCCTTTGTTAAAAAGAGCTGAAATGCACTACTGGGAGCAAGCTGAACACATTGGTAAGCCAATGATAAGAGGTATATATGTGTAGCCACCAATCAGCATCTAGCTCTCAGCTCCTGACGCTATCTAGCTATGCTTTTCAACAAAGAATTTTAAAAGAATGCAGCAAATTTGATAATAGACGTAAACTGGAGAAGTTGTTTAAAATTGTTTGCTGTGTCTGACACATATAAAAAAAGAACTGGGCTTCATGTCCCTATCACTTCTATGCATTTAAGTGAATATGAAGAGTTTATAAAAATCCAAACTGAGTAATCCTTAATGAGTAAAAGGTCCCTTTAGGCTTTTTTTCTGAAGTGACAGCTCTGTTAAAAGAATTGTCACAAAACCCCTGACTACTTATGATAAATAGAATTATTAGGGCATATCCGCTTAGTTCTAATGAACTGACCTTTTGGAATGTTGTGAACGATGTGCCTGGGTGACAAATGTCCGATAATAATAACGAAATACCTTCAAGTGGCTTTTGGAACATTTCATAGTGATTTTCCCATTAAACTGAAGGCTCAAGCTTAAATTAAAAGAATCAATAGTAGAGGTAGGTGTCATTTAAAAAAAATGGTAATTAAGTGGATACTGAAATCTAAACTTTACTATCATTTATTAAAATGATCACTTTTGTACATATAGCATTATATGAAAAATGAGTCTTTAAAAAATGTCATACATTGTAGAAAAAAAATAATAGCAGCTTTATCTTATAGGGTCATACGTTAAGAGCTGATATAAAGGCAAAGGACATGATTATGATTTGCGGAATGATTGTAAAATGGGATTTAAAGGACATAAAATTGCAAAAAGAAAACACTTTCCCCTCATAGACATTAATGGGGAAAAAGTGTCAGAAAAAAACTCCCACCTGCGATCGAGGAATGGCGTTCGCCGTAATGCAACCCCATTGATGTCCATGGGGAGAAAAAAGTTATGTAAAAACTTAACATAAACCCCTAGTCTAAATACCCCTAATCCACCGCTCCCCGACATTGCTGACACTAAATAAAATGATTAACCCCTAAACCACCGGCCCCCCACATCACAAATACTATAAAAAAATATTAACCCCTAAACCGCAGGACCCCCACATCGCTACTACTATAATAAACCTATTAAACCCTTAATTACCGCCCCCCACATCACAACTACTATAATAAACCTATTAAACCCTAAACTGCCAGCCCCCCACATCGCAACTACTATAATAAACCTAGTAACCCCTAAACTGCTGCCCCCCACATCGCTACTACTATAATAAACCTATTAAACCCTAAATTGCTGCCCCCCACATCACAACTACTATAATAAACCTATTAAACCCTAAACTGTCAGCCCCCCACATTGCAACTACTATAATAAACCTATTAACCCTTAACCGCTACCCCCCACATCGCAACCCACTAAATTAAACTACTAACCCCTAAACCTAATACTCCCTAATTTTAAATTAAATTTACAATATAACTATCTTTAAATAAATAAAAACTTACATGTGAAATAAAAAAAAAACTAGGTTTAAACTATAAAGTAACCTAACATTACTATTTTAAAACAATAAAATTAACGAAAAATAAAAAATACAAAATTACAAATTAAAAAAAATCCTAACACTATGAAAAAATTAAAAAAATTACATTGCAAAAAATAAAAATTATAACAGTAAACCCGCCACCCAACCCACCCCCCAAAATAAAAAAAACCTAAGTCCAAAAAAACCCTAAGCTACCCATTGCCCTTAAAGGAGCATTTGTATGGGCATTCAGCTCTTCACTGCCCTTCCTTAATCTAAAAAAAAAACACTCAAAAAACCTAACACTAACCCCAGAAAATCTACTCACAGTACCTGAAGTCCGGACATCCATCTTCATCCAGGCGGTGACATCTCATATCTTTATCCCGGTGGTGAGGAGCTGTGGAGACACAGAGCGTCGATGGCAGCACAGACATCCAGCATGGAGATCCTCTTCATACGATCACCGCCGTACGCTGAAGCTTGAATGCAAGGTACCCGTTTAAAAATGGGGTACCTTGCATTCCTATTGGCTGACATATTCAAATCAGCCAATAGGATGAGAGCTACTTAAATCCTATTGGCTGTTCAAATCAGCCAATAGGATTTTAGGGGCAATAGGTAGCTTAGGTTTTTTTTTTAGACTTAGTTTTTTTTTGGGGGGGGGTTGGTTGGGTTGTGGGGTTTACTGTTAGTGGGTTTTGTAATTTTTAGGTAAAAGAGCTGTTTAACTTAGGGCAATGCCCTACAAAAGGTCCTTTTAAGGGCTATTAATAGATTATTGTTAGGTTGGGGTGTTTTTATTTTGGGGGGCTTTTTGTTTTTATAGGGCTATTAGATTATGTGTAATTTTTATTATTTTGGATACTATCATTTAATTTTTTTTTTATATCTTAGAGTTTTTTACTTTTCGTAATTTTAAAGTTTTAATTTTCTTGTAATGTTTTTTGTTTTTATTTTTTCGTAGTGTTAGGATTTTTTAATTTGTAATATAGTTTTTGTATTTTTCGTTAATTTTATTGTTTTAAAATATTAATTTTAGGTTACTTTATAGTTTAAACTTAGTTTTTTTTTATTTCACTGGTAAGTTTTTTTTTTAATTTAAAAACAGTTATATTGTAAATTTAATTTGAAATTAGGGGGGTATAAGATTTAGGGGTTAATAGTTTAATTTAATGTGTTGCAATGTTATTATAGTAGTAGCGATGTGGGGGTCTAGCGGTTTTGGGTTTAATAGGTTTATTTAGTGTTGGCTACGTGTGTGGGCAGCAGATTAGGGGTTAATAGGTTTATTATAGTTGTAGCGATGTGGGGGGTGGCAGTTTAGGGGTTAATAGGTTTATTTAGTGTTGTATATGTGGGTGGGCGGCAAATTAGGGGTTAATAAGTTTAATAAAGTATTTGTGATGTAGGGGATGGCGGTTTAGGGGTTTATAGTGTAGTTTATGGGTGTTAGTGTACTTTGTAACATTTCAGTTAAGAGTTTTGTGAAACATTTTAGTTTCGCAATATCCATAACTACTGGTCTCAGATTATGGCGGTATAGGCTATACCGCTAGCATTTTAGTCGGACCGCACAACCTGTAATACGGCACAATGGAAATTCTGCACTCAAAAGTAATTCTTTAAAAGTGGAATGGATCGTGGCATTACATGCTAAAATCCTTGCCATATAGCTATACCGACGCGACTTGTAATACGGGATGCCTGCCATTCCACGCTCAATGGCCAATTTTTCAGCAGTATAGCCTTACCGCACCATACCGCAAAACTTGTAATTTAGCCCATTGTTTTCCCATTTAGATATTTGGAATGTAATGTTTCAAATATAAAGATCCAAAATATATTATTTTTCTGCACTTTATAGAATAAATAATTCCTGTCTGCAAAATATGTTCTCTTAATCAGTTAGTTGCCTTTTAAACTGGTTATTTGCTCCATCTCAATAAAATGAGATGAGATTGGGGAATAATGTTTTTACACTCTAATATTTATTAATATTCATGTTCATGTAGTCAAACTCTAATTATCCTTGCTGTTTTCCCTAAGTACCTCTTTACACAGGGGCATTTATTAAAGCAAAGAACAACCAAATTCACAGCTGAAGTACCCTTGACTTTTAAAGGGACATTTAAATCTCCAAATATCTTGAATATGAAAGAGCACTATTTAAACCTGTTATTTTTTTTTTAATGTTAAAGCTGCATGTTTTTATTTTACAGCTAATAGGAAGTATATGCCTATGTACGATTGGGTATTAAAAATGCTCACTGGCTGATAACCCAAACTCCCATTGCATTATTTATTGATTGGACAGTGATACAATTCACAAGAATAAACACAATGTAGAGAAATATCTGTAACTCAAAAGAAATAAAATGTAATCGTGTGTCAAATAGTGTTCTAAATATATCCATTTTGCCCCTTATAGTGAATGCCATAGGACTTAATAAGATGCCGGACACATGACCAATATTGAAAACAATATTGAGTATCAATCCAGAAAAGTTGGAAAAAAAACAATTGATATGAGTTGATTGATGGAGAAGGCTCTGAATGGTGCCAAAATGATGCTAATAAACATAAAACTCATGAAACCCAACAAAAGATGTTTATGACATTAACTTTTTAGTTAAGGAATTCTAGATTACATTGCTTGTGTGTTTGTGACACAGGGACGGACTAGGAGAAAAATAGGCCCGGGCATTTTAAGGCAGAGCACTTTTTGTTATTTTGTTATTTAACCATACCTAAAAATAGACAAGTATAAGGTACTATTTTGATTTACAAAAACATTAACATTTTGTAACACCCTTCTGTTCCTGTATTTTGTAAATTGATTGTCATTAAATAGTAAAACATGTAAATGTAAAGCACCTGAGTAATTGCAATCACTCAAAATAGCAGCCACCTGAGCACTTGTCATCACATATAAGCTGCACTATCAGAGAAAAAACACAGAAAAACATCCACAGGCTGTCAGCGACCACATGAACAGATAAAGGACCCCAGACACCAACAATCACACAAAACAGGCACCCACAGGCATCATAAAGAGGAGTTGCTTCTCTGTGACTGCTCACAAACACTGCAAGGCAGAGAGAGGCAAGACAAATGCACAAATAATAATGCTGGTAACTGGGTTGGGCTAACCATGCCTGGCCCACAAGCTAATATCCTGTATGGCCTATCACCAGTACAGAATAAACAACCCGGTTTCAAAGCCCTGCAATGTCTCTTCTTCTTTAATAATCAGTATAGTTTCCCCAATCTTCATGCCTTGATTTGCTCTATGAAAACTCACTTATTTAGATAGTCTTATAACACAGTGTCTTAAAAAATAAGCACATACCTAGCCCCATAACAATCATAATCTAATTATCTCACATGGTCATCATTAAAAAAAAAACCTCAACCCTCACAATTATCCTACCTCTATTACTAACCTATTATCTAACATTCACTGGATTAGATGTAAAAAACAAACAAACAACAACATAAGATACTATCAGGTGAGTAGCTTTTTACAAAAAGTAATGGAGCTCTCTAGAAAGGGAAACTTTCCCGGTGAGAGTGAAGTTAGTAGGGAGCAGGAAGTGCACTTTATAGAATAAATGATAAACTAAATCCTGCAGCCAATACAAATCAGATCACACTGCTTTAAGTGTATAGTACCTAACAATCAAACCTATTTTTATATACATGTGTTTTTATATTAGGGTAATAAATGTTTAGGGGCCAATTTATTAACGGCCGAATGCTGCTATATGCAGTTAATTCCGCGCGAGCCTTCAGGCTCCCCGGAAACATAAGTTAAGCGCCAACAGATTCCGCAGCGCTGCCCATGGGTACAAGGATAACAGTACAATGGAGAAACAATACGATAAAAGACAAAATTTTACAGACAAAATACAGGGGGAATTGAGGGCCCTATTCCCGCAGGAACTTACAATCTAGCTGGGTAGGAGGATGGGAAACAGGAGGTGGGGACTGCAAAGGTGAGAATGATATTAGTGAGGAGATAGAGGGCAACTGTTAGTTAAGTGAAGTTAGTTTGTTAATAAGTCAGGTGATAAGCTTCCCTGAACAGAAAGGCCTTTAGGGAACGTTTAAAGGAGTAGAGGTTAGGTGAAAGTCTGACAGCACGAGGAAGTGCGTTCCAGAGGCTTGGTGCCGCATGAGAGAAGTCCTGTAGTCTAACATGAGAGGAGGTGATGGTAGAGGACGCAAGGAGCAGGTCATTGTTGAATCTTAGGAGGCGGGCAGGAGTATATTTGTTTATAAGTGAGGACAGGTAGGGTGGGGCAGCATTGGTGAGGGCTTTGTAGGTCAGGGTGAGAATTTTGAATTTAACTCTGTTGTAAATGGGGAGCCAGTGAATGGATTCACAGAGAGGTGCAGCAGAAACAGAGCATCGAGAGAGGTGGATTAGCCTGGCAGATGCATTTAGGATGGATTGGAGGGAGAGAGGCGGGAGAGATGGAGGCCAGTTAGTAAGTTGTTACAGTAGTCAAGTCGGAAAATTACCAGTGAGTGGATTAGCTGTTTAGTAGTTTCAGCACTTAGAAATGGACGCATTTTGGAGATATTGTGTAGGTGGTTGCGGCAGGATGAAGAGAGCAATTGGATGTGGGGAATGAAGGACAGATTTGAGTCAAGCGTGACTCCGAGGCAGCAGACTTGGGGTGATGGGGAGATAGTGGTGCCGCCAACAGTGATAGAAAAATTAGAAACTGGAGTAGAGTAAGAGGGGGGAATTAGAAGTAGTTCGGTCTTGGACATGTTTATTCTTAGATGGTGAGAGGTCATCCAGGAGGAAATGCCAAATAAGCAGTTGCTGATGTGAGAATTGACAGAAGGAAAGAGTGCAGGAGTGGAAAGGTAGATATGGGTATCATCAGCATAGAGATGATAGCTGAAGCCATAGCTGTTGATATGTTTACCCAGTGAAGAAGTGTAAATAGAAAAGAGTAGAGGACCCAAGACAGAGCCTTGAGGTACTCCAACAGATAGAGGCAAAAGAGAGGAGGAGTCACCAGCAAAAGAGACAGAGAAGGATCTGTTAAAGAGATAAGAGTGGATCCAGGAGAGGGCAGTGTCACAGACCCCAAGAGAGCTGAGAGTCCGTAGGAGAAGGGGATGGTCAACAGTGTCAAAGGCAGCAGAGAGGTCAAGTAAGATGAGTATAGAGTAGTAGCCTTTGTTTTTAGCAGAAAGAAGATTGTTAGTAATCTTGGTGAGGGCAGTCTCAGTTGAGTGTTTGGGACGGAAGCCAGTTTGCAGGTGTCGAGCAATGAGTTGGAGGACAGGAATTAGGTTAGGCGATCGAAAACCAGTTTTTCAAGGAATTTTGAAGCTAGCGGGAGCAGTGATATGGTGCGGAAGTTTGCAGGGGAGTTAGGGTCAAGGGAGGGTTTTTTGAGGATGGGGGTGACCTTTGCATGTTTGAAGGAGGCAGGGAATGAGCCGGTAGAAAGGGATAGGTTAAATATGTGAGTAAGAGCCAGAGTGAGGGTGGGGAATTAGATGTGAAGGAATAGGGTCAAGTGGACAGGTAGTGAGGTGTGAGGAAGACAAAAGGGAAGCCACTTCACTCTCAGTGGTTGGGAGGAGGGTGCAGAGAGTGACAGAGGGGGTGACTGGGAGCGAAGTTGGGAGATTGCAGGTTTATGTTGGGATGTTTCTTCGGATGGCAAGTGTTTTATTGAAAAAATAGTCAGCAAGGTCTTGAGCACTGAATGCAGATGATGGGGGTAATGCAGGTGGGTAGAGGAGAGAGTTGAAAATGGAGAGGAGTCTTTTAGGGTTTGAAGAGTGAATGGATATAAGAGAAGAGAAGTATGTTTTCTTATCTAAGCGAAGGGCAGAGGTGTAAGAGTAAAGAATGAACTTATAGTGTAGGAAAGCAGGTTCAGGTTCATTATTGATACCCCCAGAACTCCTACACCCACCCTGTAGAGCTTGTACACTGGCGAAGGGAGGGGTTCTGGAAATATGGAAATAAGACACTTCAACTTTTTAACTGATCATATAGCTTATGGCCAGATTACAAGCTTAGCGTTAGGAGCTGTGCGGTGCTAACGAGCAGTTTTTTCTCACCACTCACTTACCTACAATGCTGGTATTACAGGTTTTTACAAACCCGGCGTTAAAAGGCAAGAAGTGAGCGTAGAGCAAAATTGTTTTCCATACCACACTCCAATACCAGCGCTGCTTAAGTGAGCGGTGAGCTGGCCGTACGTGCTCGTGCACGATTTCCCCATAGACATCAATGGGGAGAGCCGGCTGAGAAAAAGTCTAACACCTGCCAAAAAGCAGTGTAAATCTCAGTAATGCAGCCCCATTGATTCCTATGGGGAAACTAAAGTTATGTTTACACCTAACATGAACCCCGAGTCTAAACACCCTTAATCTTACACTTATTAACCCCTAATCTGCTGCCCCTGACATCGCTGACACCTACATTATACTTATTAACCCCTAAAATGCTGCTCCGGACATCGCCGCCACCTACATTATACTTATTAACCCCTAATCTGCTGCCCCCAACATCGCCGACACCTATATTATATTTGTTAACCCCTAATCTGCCGCCCCCAATGACGCTGCAACCTACCTACAATTATTAACCCCTAATCTGCAACCACCCAACGTCGTCGCCACTATATTAAATCTATTAACCCCTAAATCTAAGTCTAACCCTAACCCTAAAACCCCCTAACTTAAATATAATTTAAATAAATCTAAATAACATTACTATCATTATCTAAATTATTCCTATTTAAAACTAAATACTTACCTATAAAATAAACCCTAAGCTAGCTACAATATAACTAATAGTTACATTGCAGCTAGCTTAGGGTTTATTTTTATTTTACAGGCAAGTTTGTATTTATTTTAACTAGGTAGAATAGGTATTAAATAGTTATTAACTATTTAATAACTACCTAGCTAAAATAAATACGATTTGACCTGTAAAATAAAACCTAACCTAAGTTACACTAACACCTAACACTACACTACAATTAAATAAATTACCTAAATTAAATACAATTAAATAAATTAACTAAATTAAATACAATTAAATAAATTAAATTAAAATAGCTAAATCACAAAAAACCCCACTAAATTACAGAAAATAAAAAGCAAATTACAGATCTTTACACTAATTACACCTAATCTAATAACCCTATCAAAATAAAAAAGCCCCCCTAAAATAAAAAAAAAACCCTAGCCTAAACTAAACTACCAATAGCCCTTAAAAGAGACTTTTGCGGGGCATTGCCCCAAAGTAATCAGCTCTTTTACCTGTAAAAAAAAAATACAAACAACCACCCCAACAGTAAAACCCAGCACCCACACAACCAACCCCCGAACCCCGAATAAAATACTAACTAAAAAAACCTAAGCTCCCCATTGCCCTGAAAAGGGCATTTGGATGGGCATTGCCCTTAAAAGGACATTTAGCTCTTTTGTAGGCCCAACCCTAATCTAAAAATAAACCCACCCAATACACCCTTAAAAAAATCCTAACACTAACCCCCGAAGTTTCACTTACCGGCAAGATATACTCAACGAAGCCAGCAGAAGTGGTCCTCCAGACGGGCAGAAGTGGTCCTCCAGACGGGCAGAAGTCTTCATCCAGACGGCATCTTCTATCTTCATCCTTCCGACGCGGAGCGGCTCCATCTTCAAGACATCCGGCGCGGAGCATCCTCTTCAAACGACATCTTCTTCCGAATGAATATCTCTTTAAGAGACGTCATCCAAGATGGCATCCCTTAGATTCTGATTCGCTGATAGAATTCTATCAGCCAATCGGAATTAAGGTAGAAAAAAATCATATTGGCTGATTGGATCAGCCAGTAGGATTGAACTTCAATCCTATTGGCTGATCCAATCAGCCAATAGGATTGAGCTTGCATTCTATTGGCTGATTGAAACCGCCAATAGAATGCCAGCTCAATCCTATTGGCTGATTGCATCATCCAATAGGATTTTCTCTAGCTTAATTCCGTAGTGTAGTGTTAGGTGTTACTTAGGTTAGGTTTTATTTTACAAGTCAATTTGTATTTATTTTAGCTAGGTAGTTATTAAATAGTTAATAACTATTTGGTAACTATTCTACCTAGTTAAAATAAATACAAACTTACCTGTAAAATAAAAATTAACCCTAAGCTAACTACAATGTAACTATTAGTTATATTGTAGCTATCTTAGGGTTTATTTTATAGGTAAGTATTTAGTTTTAAATAGGAATAATTTAGTTAAAGTAATTTTCTTTAGATTTATTTAAATTATATTTAAATTAGGGGGTATTAGGGTTAGACTTCGATTTAGGGGTTAATACATTTAATATAGTGGCAGCGACATTGGGGACGGCAGATTAGGGGTTAATAAGTATAATGTAGGTGGCGGCGATGTTAGGGGGGGCAGATTAGGGGTTAATAATATTTAACTAGTGTTTGTGAGGCAGGAGTGCGGCGGTTTAGGGGTTAATATGTTTATTCTAGTGGTGGCGATGTCCGGAGCGGCAGATTAGGGGTTAAAATTTTTATTATAGTGTTTGCGATGTGGGAGGGCCTCGGTTTAGGGGTTAACAGGTAGTTTATGGGTGTTAGTGTACTTTTTAGCACTTTAGTTATGAGTTTTATGCTATGGCGTTGTAGTGTAAAACTCATAACTACTGACTTTAGAATGCGTTACGGATCTTGGAGGTAGAGGCTGTACCGCTCACTTTTTGGCCTCCCAGGACAGACTCATAATACCGGCGCTATGGAAGTCCCATAGAAAAAAGGGTTTACAAAGTTTACGTAAGTCATTTTGCGGTAAGGCCAAACAAGTGTGCGGTGCCCCTAAACCTGCAAGACTCGTAATTGCAGCGGTAGTGAAAAAGCAGCGTTAGGACCTGTTAACGCTGCTTTTTCATCTTAACGCAAAACTCGTAATCTAGCCGTAAGTGTTTTAATTACATTATTAAATACATTTTTGCAAAATTACAAGTGATTCACTAATTAACGCTCCCACTCGAGTGTTCATTTTGCTAGAGGTAAGCTTTTTGCACTTGTCGGGTTGAGCTGGTGTAATGAACTAAAAGTAAACTGTTTTCATTCGAGAACTATTTAACCTGATGAGCACAAAAAGCCAAACTTAGAATATTGAATGCGCGTTCAAGTATTCCCCCATAAAAGTCAAAGGAGAAAAAAAAGTGGGGAAAAAAATTAACATCCCACTCTCGCAGAAACCCGATCGCATATCTCATGTGCGCCAACCCAGCATGACAATATGAATCTTTCACATTCCAATGTTCTTCACATAGAAGAATATGTTCTATTTGTTTATAAATACATACATTTCTATATATAATATCTGCTGTTTGCTACAATATATATTTATACATATTTATATACACATATATATAGGAATATCTATTCAAAAATACTTAGAACATAAATTTACAGTAAATGCATAGTTAAAACCTTTATTAAAAATGAATATTGCATAAATAAGTTTTTTCCTGCCAAAATTGGAATCCACATGGATACATTACCGTTTTGAATAGAAGTATTTTTTTAATATATATACAGTATCTAACAAAAGTGAGTACACCCAAGTTTTTGTAAATATTTTATTATATCTTTTCATGTGACAACACTGAAGAAATGACACTTTGCTACAATGTAAAGTAGTGAGTGTACAGCCTGTATAACAGTGTAAATTTGCTGTTCCCTCAAAATAACTCAACGCACAGTCATTAATGTCTAAACCGTTGGCAACAAAAGTGAGTACACCCCTAAGTGGAAATGTCCAAATTGGGCCCAAAGTGTCAATATTTTGTGTGGCCACCATTATTTTCCAGCACTGCCTTAACCCTCTTGGGCATGGAGTTCACAGTTTGCCACTGGAGTCCTCTTCCACTCCTCCATGATAACATCACGGAGCTGGTGGATGTTAGATACCTTGCGCTCCCCCATCTTCCGTTAGAGGATGCCCCACAGATGCTCAATAGGGTTTAGTTCTGAAGACATACTTAGCCAGTCCATCACCTTTACCCTCAGCTTCTTTAGCAAGGCAATGGTCATCGTGGAGGTTTGTTTGGGGTCGTTATCATGTTGAAATACTGCCCTGCGGCCCAGTCTCCGAAGGGAGGGGATCATGCTCTGCTTCAGTATGTCACAGTATATGATGGCATTTATGGTTCCCTCAATAAACTATATGTCCCCAGTGCTGGCAGCACTCATGCAGGCCCAGACCATGACACTACTATAACCATGCTTGACTGTAGGCAAGACACACTTGTCTTTGTACTCTTCACCTGGTTACCGCCACACACGTTTGACACCATCTGAACCAAATAAGTTTATCTTGGTCTCATAGGACCACAGGGCATGGTTCCAGTAATCCATGTCCTTATTCTCCTTGTCTTCAACAGACTGCTGGCTTTCTTGTGCATCATCTTTAGAAGAGGCTTCCTTCTGGGATGACAGCCATGCAGACCAATTTGATGCAGTGTGCAGCGTAGGGTCTGAGCACTGACAGGCTGACACCCCCCACTCCTTTAACCTCTCCAGCAATGCTGGCAGCACTCATACGTCTATTTCCCAAAGACAACCTCTGGATATAACACTGAGCATGTGCACTCTTTGTTCGGCCATGGCGTGGCCTGTCCTGTGAAACCGCTGTATGGTCTTGCCCACCATGCTGCAGCTTAGTTTCAGGGTCTTGGCAATCTTCTTATAACCTAGGCCATCTTTATGTAGAGCAACAATTCTTTTTTTCAGAAACTCAGAGAGTTCTTTGCCATGGGGTGCCATGTTAAACTTCCAGTGACCAGTATGAGAGAGTGTGAGAGCGATAACACCAAATTTAACACACCTGCTCCCCATTCACACCTGAGACCTTGTAATACTAATGAGTCACATGAGACCTGGAAGGGAAAATGGCTAATTAGGCCCAATTTGGACATTTCGACTTAGGGATGTACTCACTTTTGTTGCCAATGGTTTAGACATTAATGACTGTGTGTTGAGTTATTTTGAGAGGACAGCAAATTTACACTGTTATACAGGCTGTACACTCACTACTTTACATTGTTGCCATTTCTTCAGTGTTGTCACATGAAAAGATATAATAAAATATTTACAAAAATGTGAGGGGTGTACTCACTTATGTGAGATACTGTATGTACACATGTATAGACATACTATATATATATATATATAGTTAGTAACAAGGGAGAGCACTCTCACTCAGTATTTCAACTACCAGGGTACTAGTGAAATGAAATATAGCTGAACACAAAACTGGCACTCGTTGGTCTTTCCAAAAAAATCTTTTACTGTGAAAGTAGTGACGTCACTACTTTCACAGTAAAATATTTTTTTTGGAAAAACCAGCGAGTGCCAGTTTTGTGTTCAGCTATATTTCATTTCACTAGTACCCTGGTAGTTGAAATACTGAGTGAGAGTGCTCTCCCTTGTTACTAACTATATATATATATATATATACACATACATAAACATCTTTAGACATGTATATGTATGCATCTCTATGTTATAGACCTTTTTCTGCCTTTTTTTCCCCCTAACAACTGAGATATCATATATTTGAGCCATTATAACTTTTGTGTGCAATATTTGTATTTAATTATTTGTATTAGATAGTGTTATTGTGAGTGTAATTTTACTTTATAATGTATTTTTGATGTTTTTTGTGCAACTTTTTTGTTTTGTGAAACAGTTAACCAGAGCTCTGAAGTTGCGGTAATCATTTTAGCACAAATTGCAATTGCGCTCAAGTGATCGTGTTTACTTTCAACTCGCAATACAAGTGGTAAGCCTGATGCACAAATCCCCACAATAAACCCCTTATCGCTCGGGTACAAAACTTTGGGCTCCACTAGTGATCTGGCTCTTAATGTTTAGATAGCAACAGGAAATATATCTGTTGAATCGTATTGTAGAATACCGGCTTTTTTAGCAGTGCTTCTCTTTTTGAAACTAATTTTTAGATCCCAATGAAAACATAGCATTGACTAATTATGTTGGTTCCTAGCATGTATTTATTATACCCTTTTATAGCAGTGCCAGAAATCTTGTGTAATACTACTACAACCAATACTACTACTAATAATAACAAAAATATTACTATTAATATTAATGGTAGTCAGTATTATTACTATTATATAATTGTTACAAATTAATATTTGTAGATGGCAGAAACCAAGCAGGGTATTTACATAGCATAAGTTAAAGGACGGTGGGCGGCTAAACAAGATGGCCACTGCATCACACTGCTCTATGTATGACATCTGCTTATAAAAGAATTGTAGCCGAATCTTAAGCTATCCAGACCTCCCTTGGCAATAAGTGTGCCCTGGGAAACTTCCAGGATCAGGACTTTCTAACTCCTGGCTACCGAGAAGTCATAAAAATAAAGTTAAGCCTCTAGGCTTTTCAACGAAGCGACATGCTCACTCAAACGATAAAAAAGATGGAGTACTTTACTTCTTCCCTTTTTGATGTTTTCACACCATCATTTGACTCCCTAACAGCAGCTATGGGGAAACTTCTTCTGGAAACGCAAGCGCATCACGTAATTGACCATCCTAGAAGTTCTCCTACCCGCCTAAAGGAGCCTCGGCAGGCCTTACCAATCAGGCTGAATACAGATGGGGTCTTCCCAATACCGGTCATTCTGGATTCTATGCTCTACTATTGCTCTAACACAACCAAGTTGCCATGTCACATTGGAAGCATTAACAGATAACAAAATGAATATCCCGCACAGGATAAAATACCCCAAACACAGTTTTGAGGTAAATGAACGTGTCTCAAGATTCTTAATATGCAGTAATAATATGAGATCTTATGGCTCCACAGGCTTCATCACGGATTCTCTTCGGTCCTACATCTACATAATCAGCACTCCACCATGCCTCGGTGCTACATCCAGACAACACCTTTGAAATTATGTCGGCTCCGGACTAATAGGCGAGCTGGATCTATCGAAAGTTGGAGTAGGATGATAGCATACAGCAGGAGGAAAAACTAACTCAGATTAGTATATCCCTATTTATGTGACGCAAAACTTTTAACCTTGCATTGACTTCAATCTGAATCTATTTTTTATGTAAATATGTTGGACGGTTTATATTGTTGTTTTTGTTTGCTTGTTCTTATTATTCCCTGACCTCATGGATACCTGACATTAGAGACTTCCTGTGTATCTGCCATGGATGCTTTGATTGAGATCACTGCTCTACCACCCATATGCTAATAACAACAGTGCAAACAAAAGGAAGAGGGCACAGAATAGCGTAATAAAGACAGTAGAAGTGACAACATGAATAAATGTCATGGTGCCTATACCTTGGACCTTTAATGCATTGTACCAATCCACAAAGGAATGTTTTATATATATAATGCCACCATTTTGCTTAAATCAAACCCTTGTGTTCACTGGAAATTAATCATTTTGCAACAGAAACAGCTTAAATGCCCTATTGGCATTTTGGATATATTTGCTAACAACCTAAATTGTGAGTTGCCAATGTCTTGCAGTTTGTTAGTCTCAGAAAAATCCCTCTACATTTGAGATACTGTGGTATTTAAACTATTTTAAGTTTTAGCCTATTCTAACGCAGTCTCCATATCATAACGTATTATGTGCTCTTTAGATGTGGCAGGACATCTCATTTTTGTTGGCTTACCAGTCTACTCTTATTATATTAAGAATCTACCCTGGGTGTACATTCAGGGGACAGTCAAAATTACAGACTGGCTCTGTCTGAATTTTGCAGGAAGCTTCTGCAAGGTAGGTAGTATGTTAAAATGCCTTAGTTTGCTAAAAGTAGTTATTTTTCTGTGTTATTAATTAGTTAAAAGCCCAGTTTTATGAAACACCTGCAGGTATCTTACTCGCATGGTACAGTACAGTGCAAACATGAGAAAATTCGCACAGAGTATAGTAATAAAAGCAGCAGCATTGACAACATAAATAACTGTTATGGTGCCTTTACCTTGGTCCCAAATTCGAAATGTCTCACTGCTTTAGCCTAATATATAAAAGAACATTTTACATAAAACGCCACTATTCTACTTAAACTAAACCCTTGTGTCCATTAGAAATAAATTATTTTGTATTATTTGTATTATGCTTCCAAAATCTCCCCCCCCCAATTTTCTATAACTGTTGATAATTCCATCATTACCCCTACCCCGCATGCCCAATGTCTTGGGGTTACACTTTTCCTTCACTCCTCACATTCAGTCCTTGGCTAAAGCCTGCCACTTCCACCTTAAAAACATCTCTAAAATTAGACATTTCCTCTCTCATCCTTTCCCACCTCGACTACTGCAACTCCATCCTCTCTGGTCTACCTAGCTGCCGCCTAGCTCCTTTACAATCCATAATGAACGCCTCTGCCAGGCTCATCTTTCTTACACATCGCTCTTCATCTGCTGAACCTCTCTGCCAATACCTTCCCTGGCTTCCTCTTGCCTCCAGGATTAAACACAAAATCCTCACTCTGACATACAAAGCCCTCAACTGCACTGCTCCCCCCTACATTTCAGACCTTGTCTCCAGATACTCTCCCTCCTGTCCACTTCGCTCTGCTTACAAACTCCTCCTCTCCTCCTCTCTTGTTACTTCCTCACATTCCCGTTTACAGGACTTCTCCAGACTGGCCCCCATCTTGTGAAACTCCCTGCCTCTCTCCACAAGACTCTCCCATAGTTTTAACAGCTTCAAGCGCTCCCTAAAGACTCTACTATTCAGGGATGCATACAACCTACACTAACCTTTCCCCTTGAACCCCTAAGAATGTAAGCCTATGAGCCCAGCTGTTTGCCGATCACCTTCATAAGAGCCGACTACAACAGTGCAACTCTCGGCAGGGCCCTCTACCCATTTGATCCCTATAAATGTTATCCTGTATATCATAATCTAATATGTTTATAGCGCTGCAGAATCTGTTGGCGCTCTACAAATATCTGATAATAATAATAATAGACAGATCAAATGTCATGCTGTCATTTTGTTTATATTCGCTTATAATCTTATTTGAGTTGGCCATGTCTTGCAATTTGTTACTCTCAGAAATACCCTTTGTATCTGGTACACTGTAATATTTGAAGCACTTTAAGTTGTGGGTGATTCTAACACAATCTACATGTCATTACTTACTGTGTGCTCTGAACTTGACCTGGGTGTACATCCATGGGGCATCCAGAATTTAGAATGCCCCAATTTGCTAAATGTAGATGTTTTTCTGTGTTATTGTTGTGCGTGTGTTTAGTTTTCTCATAGTTTAGTATAATTTTTATTTTTTTGTGGTTTTAATTATTATTATAAAACTAAGAAGCACAGGATTAACACAATATGGTGCTTGGATAACCTTGATATTCCTCTAAATATATAGCTCCATTTTATTTAAAACCAATGATACATACTCAAATCTGTGCAGTCCACACATACAATAGTTGTATTGTGAGTAGAAATTGCCATATTTTTTTTCTTTTTCTCTGTTTAAAACCATAAACAATGTACTGGTGTTCAGTCTGTAAATTCTATTACTGCTATAACTCGACTGTGCACGTGCACACACATAATTTTCTGTACCTGTGTTTCTTTAATAAAAAGAATTTAAAAAACCCCATCATAAGCTAAATTACATTAAACATAATAATAATAATAATAATAATAATAATAAAGTAACAGTGCCACATTGTGAATATTAAATATCTAAGGGTCATGAAAGTCAATGTAATTTGCTTAACTCTCTTGGAATCCTCTGTTGAAAAGCATACCTAGATAGACTTGGTAGCACCAATGTACTACTGGGGGCTAGCTGGCTATAAACATATGCTTCTTGTCATGTGTCCAGTAGTGCATTGCTGCTCAAGAATGAATTTAGCTATGTATTTAATCTTTTGCAGAGGTTAAACACACAAATATAAACAAGTGACAGTGCATTAATAAAATGCTCTAACACAGTTTGAATGGTTCTACCTACATTCCATGATAACAAATCAAAATAAAGTGGAATGCAATTTTAGATTTGGTTAGACTTACGATGGATGGTGAGAAGCTATACAAGTATGATAGTGTTGCTTGTTTATGTGCAGACTATAGACTCTTCTAACTATTTACTATGGGGTACCTGCTGGTCGCAACAAATGAAAAATAATGTGAGCATTTGGCTGTGAGTGGAGCTGAGACATTTGCCCTGATTGGCTGAGATGCTGAAGGCACAGCCGGCACAGCTCCCAATCAATGACAAACCTACAAAATATTTTATGTTTGGAGGATTATAGCTATGTGCAATCAATAACACGTTATAGCATTTTTCTTCTTGTACCTTTAAGTAAATAATGAACTCTTTCATGAAAAGCCACACATAAAGGTAAAAAGTACAATATTTACTCTCTTACACTTTTTAATATCATCATTTATGTTCAAATCAGCCGATAGGATTTCAGTAGCTCACATCCTATTGGCTGATTTGAAAATTTCAGCCAATAGGAATGAAAGGTACCCCAATATTAAAGGGATACCTTGCATTCAATCTTCAGTGTGCGGCGGACGATTGCATGAAGAGGACCTCCCCGTCGCTGAAGACCGCTGATGCTGAGAAGGACCAGCTCTCCGGATCAGCACATTGGCGAAGAATGCTCTGCAGCTCCGGAAAGAAGATGGTCCCGCGATGGAAGAAGATGGAGCCGCCTGGAAGAAGACCCTCACCGCCGGACTTCAGGTATGGTGAGTACCTATGTCGAGGTTAGTGTTTTTTGGGGGGGTTTTTGGGGTTTTTTTTTTTTTTTAGATTAGGGATTTTATTTTTATATTTAATGGACACTAAAGAGTTGATTGCCTTTTTCTTAATGGTAAGACGATTAAGACCCCTATAATCGATGCATGGCCTTAACTCGCCACCCTTTTTCTTCACAAAGAAGAAGCCAGCCCCTGCAGGAGAGCAGGATTTGCAGATGATCCCCCATAACAGAACATTGTCAACATACTCCTCCATAGCACAATTCTCTGCAACAGACAGAGGGTACACCCAGCCCTGAGGAGGAATGGCTCCGGGTTGCAGGTCTATGGCACAATCGTAAGACCAGTGAGGAGGCAATGTACCGGCACGCACCTTGTCAAAAATGTCAAGGAACTATCAGTACTCCTCAGGCAATTGAGATACCAAAGAAGTGCACAAAACTTTAACTGGTTTCTGAAGACAAGTGGAAATACATTGCGGAGACCACAACAAAATTTCGGACCTGCGCCAGTCGAGACTGGGATTGTGCTTTTGGAGCCAGGGATAACCCAGAACAACTGGAAAATATGTGAGTAACGAGTGCGGGCTAAAAGGGCCTGCCATCAATGGCCTCAATAGCAAGCTGAACAGAATGAGGCAAAACAAGAGCCTGGGTGACTATGGAGGAGTCCACCCAGGAAAGGACAACCATGACCAAAGGTTTCTCCTTTAGCGGTTCTGGGGACGAGGATAAACCACCCAAGGTCTGCCCCAGACAGGACCTTAGGTGTGAGCGTTTCCCGGGATGTAGGAAAAGACTTCAAAAAGTGGCCCTGTAACCCACAATAGAGGCAGAGCCCCTCCCTCCTCCTAAAGGCCCTCTCCACCATGGAGAGATACGTGAATCCCCACTGCATCGGCTCAGCAGTACCTGGTGACTCGGACCAGGAGGCATGGGAGGAGAGGGAGGCATGGGTGGGAACCAACACGTAGGAGACAATGGAACAGGAGGCTTCCGCAAGCGCTCCTTGAAAGAGGACCGCTCTCTGAGTCTGATGTCAATTAGGATAAAAAAAGACACCAATGCCTCGAGATCCTCTGGTAAATCTCTAGCAGCAACTTCGTCTTTAATCGCATCAGAGAGCCCATGAAAGAAGGCGGCAACAAGGGCTTCATTGTTCCAACCTACCTCTGCGGCAAGCATACGGAATTCAATAGCATACTGAGCAACAGATCTTATACCTTGCTGAATGGACACAAGTCATTTAGCAGCAGAGGAGGAGCGAGCCGGAACATCAAATACCCTTCAAAAGGAGGCCACAAATTCAGGGTAATTTGAAATCACAGGTTTATTAGTCTCCCACAAGGGATTAGCCCAGGCAAGAGCTGTGTCAGAGAGTAACGAGATGAGAAATCCCACCTTAGCTCTGTCAGAGGGAAACGCCTGAGGTAACATCTCAAAGTTAATGCCCACCTAGTTCAAAAACCCTCTGCACTGAATAGGATCGCCTCCATATCACTGAGGTAGAGGTGCAGAACCGGACATGCTCCTGGTAGGGATAGGTGCAGCAGCGGAAACAGAAGAAGCCATAACTTGCGGGACACTTTGGTCCAAATGTGCAGTGCCAGTCAGCAGGGTTTGCAGGGCTAGTGCAAATTGATCCAAGCGGTGATCCTGTTCATCCATCCTGGAAATTATGGCAGGTAAAGGTGGATTATTATCCCCATCAGGATCCATGGCCCTTGCGTAATGTCAGGGTGCCAGGAATCAAACTGAGACGAGAACTGCAAAAATAATCACACCTTTATTAATAGCAAAAAATAATAAAAAGTCCACAAGTCAAATAACAAGCCAGGAATCAAAACCAGAGCTGGTAGTCAGATGAGCCGAGTCAGGAGCCAAAGCAAGTAGTCAGACAAGCCAGAATCAGGAACAAGAGAACAGCAGAGTCAGGAACAAGCCAGGGATCAGGAACCAGGAGGGACATCAGACAGCCAGGTAATACACAGGAGCCCTTTAAATAATAAGTGATGACATCACAATTCTGAGACTGCATCCTGTCTCACACGGATGATGTATACCAGTCTGGCTATAAAAGGAAGTGCAGGAAATGAGCAGCATCACACAGTATGCACCAGAGTCAGCAAGAGAGGTGAGTAAAATGGTTGCCAGCAGCACATGGCAAACAAAACAGGGAAAAAACCCTGGCAAATTTAAAGTTAATATTTTTTTATTTTGGTAATTTTTAATTAATTTATTAGTAAGATAGTCTTTTTTAGTTTATGTAATTGTGGTTAATTTAGGAAGTGTTATGTTAGGGGGCTTAGTGATTAGATTAATACTTTGTGTTGTGGGGGGGTGGCGGTTTAAGGGTTAATAGGTTAATTAGGTAGATTGCGTTGGGGGGATGGTGGTTTAGTGGTTAATAGGTTAATTAGGTAGATTGCATTGTGGGGGGTTAAAGGTTTAGGGGTTAGTAGATTAATTAGGTAGCTTGCTTTGTGGGGGGTTGGCGGTTTAGGGGTTAATAGTTTTAATAGGTAGATTGCATTGTAGGAGTTGGCGGATTAGGGGTTAATAGTGTAATTAGATACTTTGTGATGTGGGGGATGGCGGATGAGGAGTAAATACATTTATTAGGTAGTTTGCATTGTGGGGGGATGGTGGATTAGGAGGTTAATACATTTATTAGGTACTTTGCGATGTGGAGGTTTGTGGATTAGGGGGTTAATAACTTTATTAGGTTATACTGCGTTGTGGGGGGATGGTGGATATAGGGGTTTTGATGTGTCGGGTTTATTTTTGGGAGGCGGGTTAGACTTTTACGATTTAAACTTTTTTTGTTTTTTACTTAGGCACCGGCAGATCATTTACTGCCGTAAGTCACTGGTGACTCCAGAAATGTCTATTTCCGCACATTTCTGAACATCGCCAGTTTATCCGACTTACGGCAGCATCTGAACTGCCGCCGCCGTATATGTGATTCACCTGATTTGCGAGGTGAACTTCCGGGCAGCGTGGGTTTCAGCAGTTGCGCTAAAACCTATGTTGTATATATGTAATCTAGCCCTAGATGACAGCACTATTTCCTCCAGACTCTTAGCTAGGTTTCTCTTCGACAAAGAACATCATGGAAAAAAACGAAATTTGATAAAATTGTGGGCTCTGTCTGAATCAAAAAAGACAATTTTTGGGTTTCAGATCCCTTTAACAATATGTTTAAAAGGACAAATGGATGTCATTAATTGATTAATCCTGCCTCCCTCCCTCCCCATCAGTAGTATATAAATATTTTGCTACAAAATGCCCCCATTCAGGTCAATATAATACAGATCGGGAAAAACTAAATTTTATTAATAAAAAAAATGTATGGAACGTTTTCATTTTAATGGGAGTTACATCTAATTGCTGTTTCTATGTGCTTTGATAAATCAGTGGCAGAAAATTAATATAGACACTTTTGTTTGCGACATTAGTGATTACAGTGGAGTTCCCCAGCAGATAGAGAACTTTCGTAACATCATTAGGCACAGATTTCTACAGGTGAGACAAATCTGATTGTTTTTTAAATTAGATTTCCAAATAATACACCAATCAAATGTGTGAAAAAACTGTGAATCCGTATTATTTTCTGCAACCTACAGTGTCTGTGGAAAAGCTCCATATGTGAAAACATACGTGAGCTATTATTGCTACTACATGTGAGTTTGAATAAGATGTTAATGTATAAGTCTCACTAAGAATGCCATGACTAATATCTCAGCAAACTGGATAGCAGTTCTCTTAAAGGGATATTCTAGTCAAAATGATATGTTCATGATCCAGACAGAGCATGCAATTGCAACTTTCTAATCTACTCCTATTATATTGTTTTCAGTTTTCTTGGTATCTTTATTTGAAAAGGCAAGAATGTAAGCTTAGGAACCAGCCCATTTTTGGTTCAGCACCTAGGTAGTGCTTTCTAATTGGTGGCTACATTTAGACACCAATCAGCAAGCGCTACCCAGGTGCTGAGCCAAAAATGGGCAAGCTCCTAATCTTACATTCAAATAAAGATACCAAGAGAATAAAGAGAAATTGATAATAGGAGTAAATCAGAAAATTGCTTAAAATTGCATGCTCTATTTGAATCATGAAAGTTTAATTTTAGAATATCCCTTTAATGACTATAGTTCTTAAATTTAGTTTTCCTTTGTTTTTATGTTTTGAGGGTTAATTTTAAGGTTTTTCTTATTGTGTTATTATTTAGCATTTTACTCGAGACCCACAGGCTTTTAGAAAGAGAATCATTCGATAACACAATAATTTTCTTGGCTGAATACATTTATTTCCCTTGTCACTGGACTCTCATGACAAGCACTCAAAAATAAAAGCACTAAACATACAATTGACAGCTATTTTAAAAGTATATGCCAACAAAAGATTTCCTATGGAGAATACAATGCAAGATGTCATTATTGTAAATGAGGACAGCTACTTGAGAACAGGCAAAAAGGAAAACCAGTCAACAGGCTGACAACAGAGATACGGCAAATAACTTCCTTTAAATCATCATAAGGCATGGTGTATTCAATTCAATATTAATTGTATTACAGTCGTCTTTGCACAGAAAATACGGTGTCATTCCAATCCCCTAGAAACCCATTAGGTAACCGGTTGCACCATATTTATACCATGTAAAGAGATGTTTGCATGGTTTTTTTTTTCCATTCCAACAGCATTGAATGTTTGATAGCACCTTTTTATAAATGTTATGTTATCTGGGTGCCGCAATGTTGACATCTAGCTTTTACTGTATCTCAGTGCTGATGTTTTTGCACGTGTGCAGAAATTCTCCTTCAGATACCTGCATACTTAGGCCTAGATTTGGAGTTCGGCGGTAAAAGGGCTGTTAACGCTCCGCGGGCTTTTTTCTGGCCGCACCATAAATTTAACTCTGGTATCGAGAGTTTAAACAAATGCTGCGTTAGGCTCCAAAAAAGGAGCGTAGAGCATTTTTACCGCAAATGCAACTCTCGATACCAGAGTTGCTTACGGACGCGGCCGGCCTCAAAAACGTGCTCGTGCACGATTCTCCCATAGGAAACAATGGGGCTGTTTGAGCTGAAAAAAAACCTAACACCTGCAAAAAAGCAGCGTTCAGCTCCTAACGCAGCCCCATTGTTTCCTATGGGGAAACACTTCCTACGTCTGCACCTAACACTCTAACATGTACCCCGAGTCTAAACACCCCTAACCTTACACTTATTAACCCCTAATCTGCCGCCCCCGCTATCGCTGACACCTGCATATTTTTTTAACCCCTAATCTGCCGCTCCGTAAACCGCCGCAACCTACGTTATCCCTATGTACCCCTAATCTGCTGCCCTAACATCGCCGACCCCTATATTATATTTATTAACCCCTAATCTGCCCCCCTCAACGTCGCCGACACCTGCCTACACTTATTAACTCCTAATCTGCCGAGCGGACCTGAGCGCTACTATAATAAAGTTATTAACCCCTAATCCGCCTCACTAACCCTATCATAAATAGTATTAACCCCTAATCTGCCCTCCCTAACATCGCCGACACCTAACTTCAATTATTAACCCCTAATCTGCCGAGCGGACCTCACCGCTACTATAATAAATGTATTAACCCCTAAAGCTAAGTCTAACCCTAACACTAACACCCCCCCTAACTTAAATATAATTTTAATCTAACGAAATAAATTAACTCTTATTAAATAACTTATTCCTATTTAAAGCTAAATACTTACCTGTAAAATAAATCCTAATATAGCTACAATATAAATTATAATTATATTATAGCTATTTTAGGATTAATATTTATTTTACAGGCAACTTTGTAATTATTTTAACCAGGTACAATAGCTATTAAATAGTTAAGAACTATTTAATAGTTACCTAGTTAAAATAATAACAAATTTACCTGTAAAATAAATCCTAACCTAAGATATAATTAAACCTAACACTACACTATCAATAAATTAATTAAATAAACTACCTACAATTACCTACAATTAACCTAACACTACACTATCAATAAATTAATTAAACACAATTGCTACAAATAAATACAATTACATAAACTAGCTAAAGTACAAAAAATAAAAAAGAACTAAGTTACAAAAAATAATAAAATATTTACAAACATAAGAAAAATATTACAACAATTTTAAACTAATTACACCTACTCTAAGCCCCCTAATAAAATAACAAAGCCCCCCAAAATAAAAAATTCCCTACCCTATTCTAAATTAAAAAAGTTACAAGCTCTTTTACCTTACCAGCCCTGAACAGGGCCCTTTGCGGGGCATGCCCCAAGGATTTCAGCTCTTTTGCCTGTAAAAAAAAACATACCATACCCCCCCCGAACATTACAACCCACCACCCACATACCCCTAATCTAACTCAAACCCCCCTTAAATAAACCTAACACTAAGCCCCTGAAGATCTTCCTACCTTGTCTTCACCATACCAGGTTCACCGATCCGTCCTGGCTCCAACATCTTCATCCAACCCAAGCGGGGGTTGGCGATCCATCATCCGGTGCTGAAGAGGTCCAGAAGAGGCTCCAAAGTCTTCCTCCTATCCGGCAAGAAGAGGACATCCGGACCGGCAAACATCTTCTCCAAGCGGCATCTTCAATCTTCTTCCATCCGGTGCGGAGCGGGTCCATCTTGAAGCAGGCGACGCGGATCCATCCTCTTCTTCCGTTGTCTCCCGACGAATGACGGTTCCTTTAAGGGACGTCATCCAAGATGGCGTCCCTCGAATTCCGATTGGCTGATAGGATTCTATCAGCCAATCGGAATTAAGGTAGGAATTTTCTGATTGGCTGATGGAATCAGCCAATCAGAATCAAGTTCAATCCGATTGGCTGATCCAATCAGCCAATCAGATTGAGCTCGCATTCTATTGGCTGTTCCGATCACATTCTATTGGCTGTTCCGGTAAGTATTTAGCTTTAAATAGGAATAAGTTATTTAATAAGAGTTAATTAATTTCGTTAGATTAAAATTATATTTAAGTTAGGGGGGTGTTAGTGTTAGGGTTAGACTTAGCTTTAGGGGTTAATCAATTTATTAGAATAGCGGTGAGCTCCGGTCGTCAGATTAGGGGTTAATAATTGAAGTTAGGTGTCGGCGATGTTAGGGAGGGCAGATTAGGGGTTAATACTATTTATGATAGGGTTAGTGAGGCGGGTTAGGGGTTAATAACTTTATTATAGTAGCGCTCAGGTCCGCTCGGCAGATTAGGGGTTAATAAGTGTAGGCAGGTGTCGGCGACGTTGAGGGGGGCAGATTAGGGGTTAATAAATATAATATAGGGGTCGGCGGTGTTAGGGGTAGCAGATTAGGGGTACATAGGGATAACGTAGGTGGCGGCGCTTTGCGGTCGGAAGATTAGGGGTTAATTATTTTAAGTAGCTGGCGGCGACGTTGTGGGGGGCAGGTTAGGGGTTAATAAATGTAATACAGGGGTCGGCGGGGTTAGGGGCAGCAGATTAGGGGTACATAAGTATAACGTAGGTGGCGGTCGGCAGATTAGGGGTTAAAAATTTAAATCGAGTGGCGGCGATGTGGGGGGAGCTCGGTTTAGGGGTACATAGGTAGTTTATGGGTGTTAGTGTACTTTAGGGTACAGTAGTTAAGAGCTTTATGAACCGGCGTTAGCCAGAAAGCTCTTAACTCCTGCTATTTTCAGGCGGCTGGAATTTTGTCGTTAGAGCTCTAACGCTCACTTCAGAAACGACTCTAAATACCGGCGTTAGAAAGATCCCATTGAAAAGATAGGATACGCAAATGGCGTAGGGGGATCTGCGGTATGGAAAAGTCGCGGCTGAAAAGTGAGCGTTAGACCCTTTAATCACTGACTCCAAATACCGGCGGTAGCCTAAAACCAGCGTTAGGAGCCTCTAACGCTGGTTTTGACGGCTACCGCCGAACTCCAAATCTAGGCCTTAGGTTCTAAAATGGCAGCATCCATAATCAGAGGAATGTGCAGGATATGCGCACAAGTTGTAAGGGGTTTATTGCAAGGGTTTGCACTCGTCGGGCTTACCGCTCTTATTACGAGTCGAAAGTAAACATGATCGCTTGAGCGTAATGATTATCGCGACTTTAGAGCTCTGGTTAACTGTTTTGCGAACATAAAAGTCTAAAAAAAAAATTCAAATTACATTACAAAGTAAAGTTACACTCATTGGGGCAGAATTATCAAGTCTTCAGGCTCGTCGGAAACAGCAGTTATGAAGCAGCGGTCAAAAGACTGCGGCTCCGTAAATTGTCCACCTGCTCTGAGACTGCGTACATCAATCTGAATGCTGTCGGCGGATATGATAGGCTACTGGAGGAAAAGGGAAAAAAAGGAGGAAGTCCAGACAAATAGCCAGTGCAATCGGTTTATTCTTCTGTTAGGTGATGTTAACAAGGGTAGCATGTCTCATGCGCTTCTTCAGAGATAATTTCTTGGGTGCCACAGGTGAGCTTAAATAGGCTTAACCAGCCTATTAGAAAAGTGGGTTGGTTCAAGTGACAGGTGAGACAATTAAAAAATTGTTTTGCTTTGATAAAAGTGTTTTTTTCTGTGATAAAAGTGTTTTTACTTTTTTAGTGAATACATTCTGACAAAGACATGGTATATAAAACAGTATTAACAAAATAATAACATAAACAACAATTTCAACATTAAAAGAAATTAGATTTGACTTAAAATGACATAGGTTAGTATGCTTATTAAACTTCATGTAAAAACTTCAATATTCCTAGAAGTTTTAAGCATTCTAAAATGAGTATTTTATTTTATTTTATTATGTCTCTTTTCTAATCGTATTATGTCCGCTTGCACTTTCATAAATCGGCCAATTATATCATCATCTAATAAAAATTATTAGAAAAAATATTGCACAAAAACGCTATAAAGGCTCAAAGATATGAGGTCTCAGGTGTTAGAGAAAAAAAGGCAGCCAAAGGGCTTTAGCATTGAGAGATATATATACTGTAGATATATCTATATATATATATATATATATATATATATATATATATATATATATATATATATATATGTGTGTGTGTGTGTATAATGTATATACTGTATGTATTTACAGACATATAAAAACACATAAATACATACCCATATATAGACATATATAGAGCATTGAAGCCCTTTGCCGTTAAAGGGACAGTAAAGTTCAAAAAAACTTTCATGATTTAAATAGGGCATTTCATTTTAAACAACTTTCCTATTTACTTTTATTACCATTATTGCTTTGTTCTCTTGGTATTCTTAGTTGAAAGCTAAACCTAGGAGGTTCATATGCTAATTTCTTAGACCTTGAAGGCCGCCTCTAATCTGAAAGCATTTTGACAGCTTTTCACCACTAGAGGGCATTAGTTCATGTGTTTCACATGGATAACATTAAGCTCAGGCACGTGAAGCTCCTAGGAGTCAGCACTGATTGGCTAAAAATGCAAGTCGTTCAAAAGAACTGAAATAAGGGGGCAGTTTGCAGAGGCTTAGATAGAAGGTAATCACAGAGGTAAAAAGTGTATTTATATAACTGTTGGTTATGCAAAACTGGGGAATGGGTAATAAAGGGATTATCTACCTTTTTAAACAACAAAAATTCTGGTGTTTACTGCCCCTTTAAGTAGATGAAAACATGTAAAAGCAGATTTACTTTTTGTCCAAATTACCTCAATTATCCTGAGCTTAGTATATAACTTTATATAAAAGCATATTTATGGAATATACCTTTTTAGTAAAGGTTTTAATTTTGTATTTTGTGTAAATATTTTAGTTTTTTCCCTATTGACTTCTATAGGGGAATATGTGAACGTGCAAGCGATATTCTAACTTCTGATTTTTTCACTCCTTGGGTAAGCGCAAGGCAAAAACAGTTTACGTTCAACTCATAGTACGAGCGCTACCCAACAAGCGCAAAAATCTTACTTCTAGTGCAATTAACGCTCAAGTGGGAACATTAATTTGTGCTACACTCGTTATCTGGCCTTTAGTATTTAAAGGGATATGAAACCTATGTTTTTTCTTTCATGGTTCAGATAGAGCATACAATTTTAAGCAACTTTCTAATTTACTCCTATTATCAATTTTTCTTTGTTCTCTTGGAATCTTCAAAGTAGGAATGTAAGCTTAGGAGCCAGACTATTTTTGGTTCAGAACCTTGGGTAGTGCTTGCTGATTGGAGGCTACTCAGGTGTTGATCCAAAAATGAGCCAGATCTTAAATGGACACTAAACCCATTTTTTTCTTTAATAATTCAGATATAACACGCAAATTTAAGCAACTTAAGATATTGCTATCTTTATTTAAAAAGCAGGAATGTAAAACTTAAGAGCCGGCCAATTTTTCGTTGAGAACCTGGGTTATGTTTGCTTATTGGTTTGATAACTGTATCCACCAATAAGCAAGTGCTATCCATGGTGCTGAACCTAAAATGGGCTGGCTCCTAAGCTTTAAATTCCTACTTTTTAAATAAAGATAGCAAGAGAACAAATAAAAATTGATTTTAGGAGTAAATTAGAAAGTTGCGTAAAATTGCATGCTCTATTTGAATCATTAAAGAAAAAAAAATGTGTTTAGTGTCCCTTTAAGCTAAAATTCCTGCTTTTCAAATTTATCGAGAGAAAATAATTGATAAAACAAGTAAATTCGAAAGTTGCTTAAAATTGCTGCGCTATCTGAATCATGAAAGAAAAAAAATAGGTTTTCATATCCCTTAAAAAAGGCTAATTAAAAAATATGTAACATTTTTTACTTCCTATCAAATGTATCAAAAGGTGCATTTGTCGGGTATTGCCCTAAAGTAATCACAACTGTTTTGCTCAAAATCAACGTTTTTTTTTTGTTTAGTTTTTTTTTTGTAAAAGAGCTTATTCACTGACAATTTCGTTTTTATAAAATAGCTTTTTTAATTATTATTATTTTTTTTAGTATAGGTTTTTAGTAACTTTGATTTTTTAAAGGGAAGGTCAATTTTGACGAATTAGTGTCCGGTTTTTAATAATCCTATTAAAAACAAGGGCACTTTAATTCATCAAAATTGACATTTCAAGCATTTTCTTAAAAAATTTACCTTTTAATCCTGAGAGCCGATGCAGCGCTTCCTCCGCCCGTCGCAAGCCCTCTTTGCGGGTCTAAAATGACGAATCCGGCTTTATCCAATCACGGCGTTCCCTCAAGCCATGATCCCCCTGGGGGGAACGCCATGTTTGGAGGAAGCCGGATTCGTCATTTCTGACATAAGCAGAGGCTTCCGACAGCCGGGGGAATCGTTTGAGCAGCTTTCAGGATTAAAAGGCACTTTAATTAATCAAAATTGACATTTCAAGCGTTTTCTTCAAAAATGTACCTTTTAATCCTGAGAGCCAATGCAGCGCTTCCTCCGCCCATCGCAAGCCCTCTTCGTGGGTCCAAAATGACGAATCCGGATTCATCCAATCACGGCGTTCCCTCAAGCCATGATCCCCCAGGGGGAATGCCGTGATTGGAGGAAGCCGGATTAGTCATTTCTGACGTAAGCAGAGGCTTCCGACAGTAGGGGGAATCGATGGAGCAGTTTTCAGGATTAAAAGGTGAGTTTGTGAAGAAAACGCTTGAAATGTCAATTTTGATGAATTAAAGTGCCCTTGTTTTTAATACTTTTTAAGTTGTCTTGTATGCTGACTGGGATCACCCCTGTCGTTTTTATCATTATCAGCATTGGCAGTGAGAACAGGAGCATATCGAACCCCAATCTAGGAGACTACTTGGATTTCCAAGACAGTGTACTAGCCGCTGTAAAGTGCTAGTCTGCCTGCCAGCACTGGTCACAGAACGGTGCAACTACCTCTGGTAAGCCTAATACAACCCATGTGCTTACACACCTATTTGGTACAAAATACACTATGAGACGCCCTCTTTTTTTCTCTACTTTTTTAAAAGATATTTATTTTAGGAGGTGGGACATTTTATTACAGGGTTTTTTGAGGCAAAATTGAAGATTACTACACATAGGGAACTTCCCAAAAAATGCCCTTTTCAAGTAATTTTTAAAGTAGGTTTTAGTTTTTGTATAGTTTTTTTTTATAGGAGCGGGTTTAAATGGGACTTATTTTAGGACAGGGCTTGTACTGGTTGTTGGTTTTTTTTGGCAATTATTTTTTTTGGTGATGTTAACGTTTTTTATTTTTTGTATCTTAGGGGGTCTTAGGTTAGGGGTTTTTGGGGTTAGCTATTAGGAAGTTGAGGTATTTTACAAGGTAGTGTTGTGGTGGTTAGGGGAATTATTGAGTTCATGAATATTTTGCAATGAGGAGTTGTGACGGTTAGGGGTTTATAGGTTAGTGGGTATTTTGCGATGGGGATTGTGGTGGTTAGAGGTTAATAGGTTAGGCGATAGTTTGCGATTGGGGTTAATAGTGGAGGGAGTTTATTGCAGCAGGGATGAGGAAGTTTAGGGGATAATAGTGTAGGGAGTTTATGGTGGTGGGGTGTGTGGTGGTTTAGGGGTTAATAGTGAATGGGGTAGTATGCAAAGACGGTGTCATGGTTTAGAGGTTCTTAGAATAGGGGTTTTATTGCGATGTGTGTTAAGGCGCAAGTGTAGTTGTTATGGTTTTTTATAACATCGCTGCTTAATTTAAGCCAGTGGGGTTACTGTGATATTGCACTGCAATATTCTCTGGTTAACTTTTCACATGCGCCGGTTTTCGTGCAAAAAATGTTGTTTCAACTTGTAATACCAGCGCTACCTTGCATGTTCAAAAGTAGAACTTCTAGTGATGTTTAATGTTCAAGCGGGAGAGGTAATTACAGCTCCACTTCTAATCTAGCCCTATATGGGGCATTTTATTTAATATGCCTTTAACTAATTCAAATAGTTTAGATCCTATTGAATAAGAACAACACAGAAAACAAAGTCAAAAGTCATACAAGTTTAATACAAATAGTTTGACCAGAAAACTCTCAGTGGTTGGAGTGGAGATCATCAGCTGAAAGCATGAAAATCCAAGGGCCTTATGTAGTAGCTTGTTGAAATTATTTGTAAGAGCAATTAAGTTTCCAATATTGAATTAATTTTGATGTCTAGACAGGTGATGTGAGGTCAGAGATACAGGATTCCTATTTTGGGTACATTTTAATATAGGGTGGCTGGAGCTCTGTCCTCAGTACTTTAATTCCCAAATCATTTGCTAATTACACAAATCTTTTATTAATTCTCTCTCTTCTATTCTGATTTTCTTCCCCATTAAAATCAAGCCCCACTAGGCACAAAACTAGCTGATACATTGGGCTCCAGCTAGGGAACCTGTCCACCAGTGATCTCGGTGAGCATGCAGCATTAGGCTGCACATTATTGTGCGCTGGTATTACAAAGTAGAGCACTAATATCGCTTGCATTCAAGGGATATTTAGCTCTCCACTTGTAATGTGGCCCTATATGTGTAAGTACAAAGCAGTATGTTTGTTTCATGAGATGAGAACGCTGCCTGAGCCTGTAGGTAATGAAGATGGCACCTTTGTAGGATTATACCTTTACCTTTTGATTTATTTTACAGGGTGGACATCCCTTCAAATGCTCTGCAATGTGCAACATACACTGCAGGAAAGGTTATCGTTGAGTGTTGTTTTTAAATAAAAAGACAAGAGTTGTAATTTAATAAAAGGGTGTAAAATAAAATGGACATGAATCCCAAATTATTATTTTATGATTCACATAAAGCATACAATTTTTTTTCCTAATTTACTACTGTTATCTAACTTGTATAGGTCTCTTGCTATCCTTTGTTGAAAAGCATTTCTAGGTAGACTCAGGAGCTGGGAGATAGCTGCTGATTGGTGTGTGCACATATATGACTCTTTTCATTGGCTTACTGATGTGTTCACCTAGCTACCACTAGTGCACTGTTGCTCCTTCAATAAAGGATACCAAGAGAATGAAGCAAAACTCATGATAGAAGTACATTTTATGCCTCTTGAAGATAATTGATTTGTAACACCAGAAAAATGTTTTTCAATTAAATAATACATAGTTATAAAATAGGGTATTATATGGTTAACACAAGTAAACATATATTTTTTCTGGGTTTTAATACCAGAGTAATGGTTGTCACCATGAAATCATAGAGGTACATTTATACAATGTTCACAGTAGTTATATTTGTAGCAAGTCTGCCAGAAATGCTTAGCCGAAGCTTTAAAGAACAGATTACGGATGGGCAGAAAACCTTTTTTAGGCCAATTGATTTACAGCTGACTTCACTCAAAGGTTCTTCCAAGTGTCACACGTACAACATGGGATGCAGTATTCATTTGCTGCTCTAGATGACAGAGGATTCAAGCAAATAGCTCAGTGCACTAAAGCCAATAGCTGTATTATAATCAGGAAAAACAATCTTCATGATCATAATATTGATTGTGCTCTATAGCCACAGAGACGCCAAGTGTATCTTATTAAAAGGTTTAATCACCTACTTTACTTGCATAGAAGAAATGGCTGGGTCTCATTTCCTTTGAAAATGGTAGGAATGTGATTTTTTTTTTTCTGGTTCATTAGATGAAGTGTTTTGACCTGAGCCATTCTCCAAATAGGAATAAACTCCTACTAGAAATGTTCTTAAAAGTTGTCTTTCAGTGTGTTCCTTTATGTGAAGAAAACAATGTCACCTTACAGATAAAGAAAAGGAAATACACACAAGTGTATAACTATGGTTCTTGTGATGCTTGTGACACATAAAATAAATATCCCAACACTGCCCTATTCTAGGATTATTGCTGGTCAAAATATCTATAAACCAAAAGGCATGGGGCCTCATTTATCAAGCTGTAAAAGCTTTTCAGGTTCAAGCGAATGAGCCTGATACGCTAGTTAAAGGAATAGTAAACCCAATTTTTCTTTTCATGATTCAGATTCAGATAGAGCTTCATGATTCAGATAGAGCTTCTATTATCAATTTTTCTTTGTTCTCATGGTATCTTTATTTGAAAAAACGGAATGTAAGCTTAGGAGCAGGCCCATCTTTGGTTCAGCACCTGGGTAGCACTGATTGGTGGCTAAATGTTGGACTTGGTCTTATATACATTCTATATATAATTATATACTTCTTATATACTTCTTATATACTTCTTATATACTTCTTATATACTTCTTTGAGGACAAGATTAGAAACAATTCTATCTTACTCCTTGAGGATGAAGGACTAACAGTCTGAAGTAAGAAGAGGATCACATTTATGGGTAGATTTATTAATGGTCGAGCGGACATGATTCGCTGTAGCTGTATGCTAAATGCCGACAACATACACTGTCTGCATTTAACATTGCACAAGTATTTCTGATAAAATCCTTGTGCGATGCCGCACTCTGCTCACTTGCGGCCAATCAGCCGATAGCAGGGGCAGTCAATCATCCCAATTGTATTGGGCGGACCTAAAACGATGGGGTAGATCCACTGTTTACCCTGTCACTTCCGCGATAATCACACAAAGCTACGGATCTTGTCCGCGCTTTACCACATCTCAGGCTGCTTTTCTCACTCACGTGGAAAGCCGGGGTTTGCAACAGTGAGCAGTGCAACTTGTAAAGGGGCATTAAGGTGAGCTGCGGCAGGGAAGTGCTTGAAGGAGGTTTGTGGGGCACATTATAAATCCTAGCGGGTTAAAGTATAGGTTGTTCTTTTAGGGGGCATGGCTATGCAAGTCCATTTAGAGCTAACTACCCCTGTTATGGCAGCATAAATAATGGCTATAAATACCAGCTCCTGTAGCTGGTCCCAGCCATGCACCACCAGCGCTAAAAACTCTAAATACCCTGGGGTCGGTCAGGAAACACTTTGACCGTGAAACCGGAAACAGGAAGCAGCGTGTCACAGTCTTTGTCGCCCCCCCCCAAAATCTGCAGCCCTAGGCAAGTGCCTTGTTTGCCTAGGTGATAACACTCCCCTGGTATATATATATATATATATATATATGTGTTCTCATACATATTTACACATATAAATATATACTGTAAATACACATGTATACACACACACACACATATATATATATATATTATGTGTATTTTTTGTAAAAGAAAAGGTGGCGTTACTCAAAAAAAAAGGTGCCGGTACTCATTGATTTATGATTGATATATTATGCTCAGTCACTGTGAGAAAAGCAAAGGGACAACAATATTTACAATGTTTGATGTATTTTGCAGCCCCTCTTGTGAAAACTAGAGTATTTACCCACAAAAAAGTAGAGTACCCCCACAAAAAAGCCCAATATATATATATATACAGTATATAGATACCAGACAATGTGCACTCCGGAATTGTAATCCAACTGCCTTGGGTGCAGCAAAAAGTAGAAATAGAGCAAAGACAAGCGCACTCCAGTCCAGGTCTTTTTATAATGGGCTCTACATCTTTGAGATCCATAATCTATTTTTTTTTTTTATTTTACTTTATTTTTATTTTTGTTCTTTTTCATTTTCCCTCTTTCCTTCTTTTCTGGTTTGGTACACTTTCTATTATAATTGACCTTTGGATTATTTTTTATTTTAGTGTCCTGTCTTAGCATATAGTCTCTTTCCTAAACTGTTTCCTTTCCCAAATATCTTATATATTACGTAGTAGGTTTCATATGCATATACAGTGAATTATTGGGGGTCTCCACACATGTGCTGTCTTAATACAGCTCTTCTCTCTATGTCCGCATTGGTTATCATTGGCACCCTTACAGCATCCACATATTGTGGATATACCTTTCCCCCTGTGTCATATCATATGTACCAGTATTGTGGGTATTCACTGTATATAGTACTTTCAGCTCTGATGCATGCATATTTAATCCCACATATTTGGCATTTATATAATTGTAATTTGGATATTGATTAATGTGTGTTACCTTGGTAACCGCTTATAACATTATCTGTCTTGTGGGGCTATATGTACGGGCATCTTTAGCTCATCTGTTCATATACTATTGGCTCTTCCTCCCTAGTGTATTTTGAGTACTGTCTGTTTTACACTTTATGCATTTATCGCTCTTTACTATGATGCGGAGCATCCTCTTCTTTCCACAGCGACTGAAGAATGAAGGTTCCTTTAAGTGACGTCATCCAAGACGGAATTAAAGGTGAAAAAATCCTATTGGCTGATGCAATCAGCCAATAAGATTGAGCTTCAATCCTATTGGCTGATCCAATCAGCCAATAGGTTTGAGCTTGCATTCTATTGGCTTTTCCAATCAGCCAATAGAATGCGAGCTCAATCCTATTGGCTAATTGGATGAAGGATGAAGACTTCAGCCCGCTTGGATGAAAACTTCTCCCGGCTTCGTTGAGGACTTCTGTCCGCTTGGATGAAGATTTCTGCCGCTTCATTGAGGATGGATGTCGGGTCTTCAAAAACTGTAAGTGGATCTTCGGGGGTTAGTGTTAGGTTTTTTTTTTTGTTTGTTTGTTTTTTTTTAAATAATTTTTTATTGAGGTAATGCGCAATAACATAAGAGCATAACATATCTCCAGGTACATAATAGGACTGCGAATGAAAACGTAAACTATACAAAACAACCAAACCACAGGTCTGACAAGGAGAGAATACATTCTGGCCAAGAGTATGAGAGTATGTCTAGGATGCAGATTATAAAATGCATAGTATACAGGGATGAGAGTAAAAAGAAAAGCCTTGCGTGCAGCATATATGGTTAACTGGAGCATATGGTAGAGAGACCTCATTTTACAACCTTTGACTTATTAAAGGTTAGAAAGGTCCCCAGCTTACTGTGAAAACCTTAGAGTAATGTATCTATTCAGAGTAACTTGTGGTAAGATGGGGTTAGCAAAAATGGTTTTATTTTGGGGGTAGGGGGAGTCAGCGGACCAGAGCCGCTCTGGTTAAAAAAAAAGAGGAAACAGAGGGGGGGGGGCACATCCGGGTGTGTGAAAGGTATAGCATTGATGTTATGGATTAGTAGGAGTTCTAGTTCTATGGAGCTTGTTACAAATTTAATGGGGTGAGCAAAAAGGCGGTTGAATCATGTCTTCCTCCTAAAACATCAAGAGCTACTCTGAAACCCTACCAAAATTATGAACTAAATGAAGGGAGATTAGCGTATTTAGAGATCATTGTATGGGCTAGGGAGAGATTGATTGGAGATTAGCTGCTGATACAATAATAAAGAAAAGATGGAGTGGGTAGTGTATAATGTTTAGAAACCAGATACTGATATACATTCATTATTATATAAATTGGCAAATATATGGAGCTCGCGACTAGGCAGTAATAACCACAGGTATATTATTTACATAGTACCTTATTTTATGAAGCTATGATGGCTGCATGTGTGGTATGCTAACTGTAAACTGATCTAAGGGAAGGGCCAAGGGACCGTAGAGGGGGCTTAAAACTGTTTCGGCGAATGGCTGTATCTCTGATCCCTTTGGAAACCTTAAAAATGTTAGTCTGTTGACTCAAGTTAACCATTAGAGGATTGCTCAGGACCAATCATGTATTGAGATTGTGGGACTAAATATCCTTCCCTAGAGATCCTATCATGGGGACTCAGGGGGCATAATTTTGCGTTTAAAAAGCTTTACAGTGTGATAAAGATAAGGGGAGTAGTTGTCAAATACTAGAAGATAAATATAGAGCTCAGACGAAATACTAGGCTATATCAAATTTGAGGAAGTAGTATGATTTGCTTCAGGAATAGTTGAGGCTTATTAAGGGTATGAAAGTGGTAATGGGAGGGGAGTATAAGAGCTATAGATATGTATAAAGGTAGTCAGTATGTGTATATGTGGCTTTATATGGACTGGCTAGGAAGGGAACAGGGTCATGACCATGTAATATGTAAAATTAAGGATTAAGCAATGATGTCTAATAACTCTACCAGCTAGGATGAGCATAGCATGGAGAAAGTATACTGACGGGTAAAATTGGGGTTATAACATATGTCCTCAGTGGTATTTTATATAAATACAGAGCTCACTAGTATGGGTAAATAGAGAGAAGAGATATGTAAATATTTCACATAAACCTACATTCATTTGAAACACAATGGTAGTTCTGTATATGCAGTTAAACCCATTTAAAGTAAAAGGCAGTGTCATTACAGCAAATAACAGATCTATATAGTATGAGTTTGATTGTAAAAATATAGGAGCTGTATTTTCTCATGAGCCCAAATATCCCAAGAAAGGCTACCTAAACGCCAAGTAAGTAGTAAATACTCATGTCTAAAGGTCAACTTCTGCAGCTTAACTTAGAGAGACAATCTTATGTGCTGAAACCTAAAAGTATTTATACATACAGATAGATCTTAAGGAATAGGCAGATGTGGCTCCTGGAGACTCCCTATATTAGTAATAATATGGAGATGTAAGATATAGGTAATATAAAAGATAAGGATCTTGTAAGAACACACATCAAATAAACCTTAAAATTAGAACATAATAAGTCCTCTCGATGAATGTAACATATATACAAGTTAGCATGTAACCAAGATGGGGGTATATCTCAGGCTGTCAGCCATCATCACAGGGTAAGAATGTCCTCTTTAGAATGTTTATAGAAGAGTATGCCAAGTCTTTCAGAACTATGGGTACTTGAGAGCAAAGCATCACATATTACATTTATATCACATCTAGCCGACTCCAACTCTGCCATTACCGCTATAGGGAAGTCTCATGAATGTGATTTTCCCAAGCCCCATGTGTGGACAATAATTAGGCCTGCAGACAAGGAATGTAGTGTTCGTTACCATATTCAGGAGATTGAGGCCTGTGTCAGAGGGGAGTTCGTTACGTGTGATCCAGGAGTTAGGTTCTAACGTTTGAGATTGTTCCCCGTTGAGGAGTCTCATCATTATGTCCGGAGTCTTGGGGGTTAACAGAAGCTTCCTGAGGTCAGGAGCCCTTGGGTACCTTGTGTATCTGAGGGCGTCAATGTGGGTCCCTGCAATTACCATGGAAGGCGGCCTTTGGAATATTGCAGCGCCGCTGTTTGAGGGCTGAAAGAGTCGGGGCTGGTGCACAGACTCCACTTCATCCGGACCTATGGCTGATGCAGGTAGGCCTCCGGTGTGCTCGTTATGGTATTTGCTTATTCCAGCAGCGTCCTGACCGTAGGACTGAGGTAGGCAGGCAGCGGTTCCTTCAATATTATGGTCTGGCAGCTAATTCTCTAGTAGTTGAAGCAGAAGTCCTTTCATGCTGCAGTAGTGGTGGTCCAAAGATCGCTGAACACCGGCCTCCCATTTATCCAACATATCCACAGGGTGTAGGGCAGCCGAGTCTTGCATTTCGTGATTCAGAGACACGCTGAGTCGTTACATGAGCCAAATCTGTTGAGCCCTTGAGAACGATTATTGCAGCTTGCTCAGTTGCTGTTCCGTTGCCCAATATGCCAGAGGGAAAGTATAGGAGTGTAGCACGTTGGGCCCATGCCATGTTATTACCCGTCTGTTCCAGGTCGCTCGCAGTGAATAGATAATAAAAAAAAAAAAGTGATATGATTATGTTCAGTATCCTCTCATCTGCAAAAATAAGTAGATTTCAGGCACTGATGATAAGAAAATCTGGCAATATTTGATATATATCCTCTGCGGCTTGAAGAGCTACTGAAAATTCAGACCATCATGGCCGCCATCCGGACACGCCCCCGTGTTAGGTTTTTTAAGGGTTTATTAGGTGGGTTTTATTTTTAGCTTAGGGTTTGGGCGGAAAAAGAGCTAAATGCCCTTTTAAGGGCAATAACTATCCAAATGCCCTTTTCAGGGCAATGGGGGCTTAGGTTTTTTAGTTAGGATTTTATTTGGGGGGTTGGTTGTGTGGGTGGTGGGTTTTACTGTTGGGGGGTTGTTTGTATTTTTATTTACAGGTAAAAGAGTTGATTTCTTTAGGGCAATGCCCCGCAAAAGGCCCTTTTAAGGGCTATTAGTAGTTTATTGTAGGCTAGGTTTTTTTTATTTTGGGGGGACTTTTTTATTTTGATAGGGCTATTAGATTAGATGTAATTAGTTTAAATATTTGATCATTTCTTTTTTTATTTTGTGTAATTTAGTCTGTTTTTTTTTTGTAATTTAGTTAATTGTATTTAATTAATGTAATTTATTTAATTGTAGTGTAAGGTTCGGTGTTAGTGTAACAGGTTAGGTTTTATTTTACAGGTACATTTGTATTTATTTTATCTAGGTAGCTAGTAAATAGTTAATAACTATTTACTAACTATTCTACCTAGTTAAAATAAATACAAACTTGCCTGTGAAATAAAAATAAAACCTAAGATAGCTACAATGTAACTATTAGTTATATTGTAGCTAGCTTAGGGTTTATTTTACAGGTAAGTATTTAGTTTTAAATAGGAATGATTTAGTTAAAGATAGGATTTTTTTATTAGATTTATTTTAATTATATTAAAGTAGGTGGTGTTAGGGTTAAACTTAGGGTTAGGTTTAGGGGTTTATAACTTTAGTATAGTGGCGGCGACGTTGGGGGCGGCAGATTAGGGGTTAATAAGTGTAGGTAGGTAGCAATGACGTTGGGGGCAGCAGATTAGGGGTTAATAACAGTAATGTAGGTTGTGGCGATGTTAGGGACAGCAGATTAGGGGTTAATAATATTTAACTAGTGTTTACGATGCGGGAGTGTGGTGGTTTAGGGGTTAATATCTTTATTATAGTGACGGTGATGTCCGGAGCGGCAGATTAGGGGTTAATAATTTTATTTTGGTGTTTGCAATGCGGGAGGGCCTCGTTTTAGGGGTTAATAGGTAGTTTATGGGTGTTAGTGTACTTTTTAGCACTTTAGTTATGAGTTTTATGTTACGGCGTTGTAGCATAAAACCCATAACTACTGACTTTCAGTTTACGTTATGGCTCTTGTAGTTTTAGGCCGTACTGCTCACTTTTTGGCCTCCCAGGCAAACTCGTAATACCGGCGCTGTGGAAGTCCCATTGAAAAAGGACTTTTTGAAAGCTGCGGTAGTTACGTTGCGTTCTGGACAAAAAAGTGTGTGGTGCAGCTAAATCTGCAAGACTCGTATTACCAGCAGTAGTGAAAAAGAGCCATAACAATGCTTTTTCACTCATACCGCAAAACTCGTAATCTAGCCAATAGTCAATACTGTATTGGTAACATAAGCAGTGATGTAAGGGTAGTGTAGATAAAAAGACTCTTATCCTAAACTATAGTATCCTATATATCTGTATAAAGAAAGTATGTCTATGAACAACAGTAACAACACATTTCTCAAAGTTATGTGGAAATGCACATGCACTATACTGCAGAGTGCACAACATTGGCCTAATAAGTATACTTATGTGTCACACATTGTGTGGATATCTATAGCGATTACGAGTGTGTATACGGTAACAGCATATCCCTAGGTTTATGTGTCTGGAACGATTACAGGGGTATGTCTCAACAGGGTATTAAAGAAGCGCATAATGAGTACAACAGCCGTTCTCTGAGCACCACATGAGGAAACCCATAGGACCACCTTTTGAATATGTACAAGGCATAGTGTTTGAACAAAGAAAATCTGTTACTCAAATATAGGAACCACTTCAAGTTAACATTAGGATGGTAAAATTGGTATAAAGAACAACCGGCAGTAACTGCTACAAAACATTTCAGAGAAATAAGAAATAACAGTAGCTATGCTCCTTACCTTAATTTGAGAGTGTGTAATATGCTCAGTGGTGAACAGATGTGAATCTGTGCTGCTCTTAGATGCTGTGTGGGCTTAGTAGTGCTGACGTAGCTGACGTCATCCGCCGTGCGTCTAGCATGCGGTCTGGAAAGAGGGTAGTCATAGCAGCCGTAAACTGTCTGTTTACGTGTCTCAGTTAAATGCAGAATTTAGTGTGTATTAGGAATATAGAAGCAAAGGTTATGTATATTAATATACACTACTGTAAGTGACAGGCTACTGAGTCAACGCATATTTAAATGTGTTTAAATCCATGTAGAAACTCTGGAACACGTATGGATACAAGGGATGTCTATGAGACAATGTTATAAAGCAGTAAGAATGTGTAAATAGTTACAAACTGATGATCATACAGAGTTAAAGGACAAGTAGGATGGGAATCTAGAATGTGTGTAATGGAGGTGCTGTGTGTGGAGTCACAGCATGTACAAATTTAAACTATGGATTCTGTAAGAGACATGTGGGGGATCTCAGACTAAATAAAATTGGTGCTAAGAAACTGGAGGGGAGGAAATGAACATATACAAAATGTCAACCATGAAAGCTATGAGACATGGATAATTAAGTACAAGGGCGATGGGGTATATACATTGCAGAAGCCCCAATGGGTTTTTTGGTACCACATTAGGAATGTGAGTTGCAACGTTCTGGTTATTATAGGTTGTTGTCGGCACTAATGTCTACTTAGTAGAATAGGGCATAGTCAATGCTGGTATTAAGTCCTTTGGGAACTGGATACCCCCATTAAAAAGAGGGGTTGATAGAAACCTTGAACTACTCAAGAGGGAAGCAAGGTGGATCAATCGCTTGGAAACACTGGTTCCCAGGGGACTTAATACCAGCATTGACTATGCCCTATTCTACTAATAGTGTTCAAACATTATGCCTTGTACATATTCAAAAGGTGGTCCTATGGGTTTTCTCATGTGGTGCTCAGAGAACGGCTGTTGTACTCATTATGCGCTTCTTTAATACCCTGTTGAGACATACCCCTGTAATACACATAAACACATAAACCTAGGGATACGCTGTGATCGTATACACTCGTAATCACTATGGATATCCACACAATGTGTGACACATAAGTATACTTATTAGGCCAACACTCTGCGCACTCTGCAGTATAGTGCATGTGCATTTCCACAAAACTTTGAGAAAATGTGCTGTTACTGTTGTTCATAGACATACTTTCTTTATACAGATATATAGGATACTATAGTTTAGGATAAGAGTCTTTTTATCTACACTACCCTTACATCACTGCTTATGTTACCAATACAGTATTGACTATCGCCTAGATTACGAGTCTTGCGTTAGTCTTAAAAAGCAGCGTTGAGAGGTCCCAACGCTGCTTTTTAACGCCCGCTGGTATTACGAGTCTGGCAGGTACAGGTGTACTGCTCACGTTTCGTCCGCGACTCGAGCTTACCGCAAATCCCCTTACGTCAATTGCGTATCCTATCTTTTCAATGGGACTTGCATAACGCTGGTATTATGAGTCTTGGAGAAAGTCAGCGGTACACCCTCTCCTGTCAAGACTCATACCGCATTTAAAAGTCAGTAGTTAAGAGTTTAATGGGCTAACGCCATAACATAAAACTCTTAACTAAAGTGCTAAAAAGTACACTAACACCCATAGACTACCTATTAACCCCTAAACCGAGGGCCCCCCCACATCGCAAACACTTAAATAAAATTTTTAACCCCTAATCTGCCGACCAGACATCGCCGCCACTTTAATAAATGTATTAACCCCTAAACCGCCGCATTCCCGCCTCGCAAACACTAGTTAAATATTATTAACCCCTAATCTGCCATCCCTAACATCGCCGACACCTACCTACATTTCTTAACCCCTAATCTGCCGCCCCAACGTCGCCACAACTTAACCCCTAAACCTAAGTCTAACCCTAACCCTAACACCCCCCTAACTTAAATATAATTTAAATAAATCTAAATAAAATTAATACAATTAATTCAATTATTCCTGTTTAAAACTAAATACTTACCTGTAAAATAAACCCTAAGCTATATTACATTGTAGCTATCTTATGGTTTTTTTTTTATTTTACAGGCAAGTTTGTATTTATTTTAACTAGATAGAATAGTAATTAAATAGTTATTAACTATTTAATAGCTACCTAGCTAAAATAAATACAAAAGTACCTGTAAAATAAATCCTAACCTAAGTTACAATTACACCTAACACTACACTATCATTAAATTAATTACCTAAACTACCTACAATTAATTACAATTAAATTAAATAAACTAAAGTACAAAATGTTCCAATCAGCCAATAGAATGCAAGCTCAATCCTATTGACTGATTGCATCAGCCAATAGGATTTTTCCTACCTTAATTCCGATTGGAATCAGCCAATAGGAATTGAAGGGACGCCATCTTGGATGACGTCATTTAAAGGAACCTTCATTCTTCAGTTGGACTTCGTTTGAAGAGGATGCTCCGCGTCGGCTGGATTGAAGATGGACTCACTCCGCTCCGGATGGATGAAGATAGAAGATGTCGCCTGGATGAAGACTTCTACCCCTCTGGAGGACCTCTTCTGGCCGGATCGGATGAAGACTTCTTCCCCTCTGGAGGTCCACTTGTGCCCGGCTGGGTGAAGACGTCTCAAGGTCAAGGTAAAAGAGCTGATTACTTTGGGGCAATGCCCCGCAAAAGGCCCTTTTAAGGGCTATTTGTAATTGTAAGTTAGGTTAGGATTTATTTTACAGGTACTTTTGTATTTATTTTAGCTAGGTAGTTATTTAATAGTTAATAACTATTTAATAACTATTGTACCTAGTTAAAATAAATACAAAGTTGTCTGTAAAATAAAAATAAACCCTAAGCTAGTTACAATGTAACTATTAGTTATATTGTAGCTAGCTTAGGGTTTATTTTATAGGTAAGTATTTAGTTTTAAATAGGAATAATTTATTTAATTGTAGTAATTTTAATAAGAATATTTAAAATTATATTTAAATTAGGGGGGGTGTTAGGGTTAGACTTCGGTTTAGGGGTTAATAACTTTATTATAGTGGCGGCGACGTTGGCGGTGGCAGATTAGGGGTTAATAATATAATGTAGGTGTCGGTGATGTCGGGGACGACAGATTAGGGGTTAATAACTATAATGTAAGGTTTGGCGATGTTGGAGGCAGTAGATTAGGGGTTCATAAGTATAAAGTAGGTGGCGGCGGTGTCCGGAGCGGCAGATTAGGGATTAATAATATAATGTAGGTGTCGGTGATGTCGGGGACGGCAGATTAGGGGTTAATAAGTATAAGATTAGGGGTGTTTAGACTCGGGGTTCATGTTAGGGTGTTAGGTGCAGACAAAAAATGTATTTCCCCATAGGAATCAATGGGGCTGCGTTAGAAGCTGAACGCTGCTTTTTTGCAGGTGTTTTTTTTTTTTTCAGCTGGCTCAGCCCCATTGTTTCCTATGGGGAAATCATGCACAAGCACATTTAGCCAGCTCACCGCTACAGTACGCAGCGCTAGTATTGAGGTGAGATGTGGAACAAAATTTTGCTCAACATTCACTTTTTTGTGGCTAACGCCGGGTTTAAAAAAACCTGTAATACCAGCGTTGTCTTAAAGGGACACTGTAGTCACAAAAAAACTAAGCATGGATCAAAAGAAAGTACTATAATAAACACATTTATAATGCCCTTCATGCTTCTAAAAAGTACAGTTTAAAAGAAAATTATCACCAAATTTTTAACCATTTCCAAACCCACTCACTCTGTATCTGACAGCGTTGTCAAATCCAGACTGACAACCGTGGTTGGAAGATGGCGACTTTTTTCTGATCTGCGCATGCGCAAGTTAGCGGGACGTCACTGAATACGTCACAGTATTCATTTTGGTTGTGGATGCGGTAGACCCGCTAGTACTTTGGGTGTAAATTCCGATTCATCCGGACCAATTACGCATGCGCAAGCAAAAGAATTTAAGCGCGCATGCGCAATATTACGACAAAACATTATAATTATATGCAAAAACTAAGTATCTGATTGGCTAATAGTTTGGGACATGTACTGCCCATATCGGAGGGCTGGATTACGTGACATCACCAGCAAATATTAAAAATATATTTTATGGCGTTATGCAGCTTCATTTATCGATAAAAGTAGGTCACTTTTATATTGTTTAGATTTGTGTTTGGAAATGTGGGGTCCGTTTTAAATGAAAATTGAAAAAGTTAGTATTCCTTTAAGTGAGCGGTGAGAAAAAAAGGCTCATTAACAACGCAAGCCTTACCAATAAAAAACTTGTAATCTAGTCGTATGTTAGTTGTAACACATATGGCACTGTGTTAAGCAGAATTTTGTTCTTTTTCTTTTTTCTTTATTTTTCTTACTAGGTATAAAATCAGCTGTTTACATATATACCTTCTGTGTACAGTTTACGTGACTGATATTATACCTTATAACGTAGATTTAATATGCAGTTATCTATGTACCTATGTATAGACAATGGAACTTTATTTCTCGTTTATTTTGTCTTGTTTCTTGTGGTTGTAACCCTTTTTTGATGTGTTGTCCTACACTTAGGGGTATTAACTATGATTTTAAATGATGTACCTTTCAATTAGAAACAGTCTTGACAAAGGCCACTGTGAGGACCAAAACGCTGACTGAACCTTTATTGATGAAATACAAATAAAACTAATGTTTACTAAGTCCTGTGACTGCCACTTCTCTCCTTGAAGTTTCTATATATATATACACACACACATTGGAGCCCTTTCCAGTCAAACATCTTGCCATATACTATAACCCTTTTTAACTCTTTTGAGACCTTTTTATTAATATTTAAAAAAAAATATGAAAAAGTGTATAGATGAGTATAATACTATATTTTAAGATGTTTTTGATGCCTTTTGTGCAACTTTCTTTTCCCTCTTACACTTTACTTCAGGTCTCAACTCAAGCTAAATATTGTTGTGCAGTTTCAGCTTTAGCTCGAGCGCAACCTATAACTTCCAAATTGTAAAATGAGTGAAAGTATAGGTTGCGCTAGAGGGATGTCGGTCACGCTAACCCTTATCTGGGAAACTCAATTTACCATGGACTTGTAATACCAAGTGGAGCGCTAATGCTAGTGCAGTCCAGTGATATTTCATATCGTCACCTGTACTATCATTAGCACACAATTTGTAATCTGGACCTTAATGTTTTACTTTGTATGTAATTAAGCACTGAAGAAACAAATGTATTAATTTTATGCTGATTTGTATGACTTTTTCTTCCCATTTGTTAACAACTAAGCCCAGGTATTGCTAGGCTAGGCCAACATACGCCCCTGGTATAGAATGTCACTCTCTACCAGCAATTCTGACTTTTGTTGGAACTTTTATTTGTGTCTGCAAATCATTATCCTAAGGTTTGCCGTATCGTGGGGAACATAGAATTGCTTTTGTTTTCATATTATACAACTACAAGCCATTACAGCCCCTCCTGTGATGTACATTGCTGTGACAATGACTTCTAGCATGAGACGTTCATCAGGCATCCATCAAATACATATCACTAAATCTGATCAGAAAAGAGTGTAGCAAGATTTGACATTCCATGTAGCCAAGTTGCCAATTTACTGTTATAACATCACAAGTGGAATGTTGCCGTTTAAAATGTTGTATTAAAAATGTCATGGCATTTCAAAGAGCTCATGTAAAATGTCACATTTAAAGTTTCACAACATTTCAAATGTGATAAATTCTTGCTAACCCCTTTTGATTTTCAGAGAAGCCTTCAACATGTTGCAAAGCTTAATTCTAAGCTAATGCTGACCAACTACTTTCAATGCTGCTCATTTCCACAGCGATACAATGGCCTCTAGTTATCAAGGTCTGTCAGACCAGATCCAACAGTGCGGATCAGGTCAGACAGACCTTGCTGAATACGCCCCCTGCAGACTCGTGGCCAATAGGCTGCTCAGAGCAGGCGGGCAGGTTATGGAGCAGACTCGCCAGAAGCACGGGGCATCAAGCTCCATACGGAGCTTGATACATATGCCCCAATGAATTGTTTTTGCATGCAAAGTTTTTTAAATGATAAAATTGAAATGGATACTGATTTGACCAATTACAACTGCTCTATAAACCATTTGCAAAACCTACTGCAATGTCACATTGCTTTTGGTGATATTTGGTTCATTAGCATACCTGTATATCTCTTTAAAACCTGATTGAAGTTTTCACAGATGTGTAGAAAGATTTCCAAACTAAACAGGAACGCCCAGAAGAACATAATAACATTAGAGATATATGAAACCCCAAAAAAGTATTTTGTGATTCAGATAGAGCATGCAATTTTAACAACTTTCTATTATCAATTTTTATTTGTTCTCTTGGTATCTTTTGTTGAAAAGACAGAGACGTATGCTTAGGAGGTGGCCAATTTTGGAGTTAATATGGCAGCAGTTTTGCAAAAAGTTTATCCAATTGCAAGAGCACCAGATGCCAACTAGGTATCTTTTCAACACAGAATATCATAGGAACAAATTTGAAAATAAAAGTAAATTAGATTTTTTTTTTAAAATGCTATGTTCTGTATGAATCTCACAAGAAAATATCATATCCCATTAACAGGGCAGTACGTATTGAAAATAATTCCAATGCATTACAGTTATATAAATGTATACATAAAGGGACACTAACGTCATAATTAGACATTTGTTTTTCAATTTTAAACAACTTTCTAATTTACTTCTATCATTTAATTTGCTTCCTTCTCTTGTTATCCTTTGCTGAAAGGTCTATCTAGGTAAGCTCAGGAGCAGCAATGAACCTAGGTTCTAGCTGCTGATTGGTGATTGCATAAATATACCGATTGTCATTGGCTCACCCATGTGTTCCGTTAGAAACCAGTAGTGCATTGCTGCTCCTTCAACAAATGATACTAATAGAATGAACAAATATTTTTATAGAAGTAAACTGAAAAAGTTGTTTAAAATTATATGTTCTACCTCATGAAAGAAACATTTTGGGTGTCTTGTCCCTTTAATTATCAAACCAATAGTTTATAATGCTCATTTAGTTTAACTTTAATAACTTCCATCATTGAGAATTGACTTGAAGTGCAGGTCGCCTATCCACTCCTAGCATTTTCCTAATTTCTGTGTTACAGCCAATCAGCCGCTGTGTTGCCCACCTCATTGAAAGAAAGAGAGCTTGCGCCTACAATCTGCATCATTGGCTAAGCTTGTTGATGAATAAGTAGTGCATGAACATCTCAGACAAGGGAAAGCAGGGTGCAGGAGCAAGTTCTCCTGTCTTTCAGTATGGCATCTAATTAACTGTACCACCCACCAACACAGTTAAGAAAATTGCCAGCAACCGATGGGCACCCTTTACATTAAGTCAATTCTTAATTCACTTTTAAAAATTGCAAAATAAACTTTGGGTATAAAAATGAAGTATGCATTGCAATAAATAATTCATTCCCAGTATAATTATTGCAACATTTAGGGCAAGATTACAAGTTGAGCGCAAAATATAGTTTCTGTGAAAGCGATCGAGTACGATCGGGTTGATTGACACCTCCCTGCTGGTGGCCGATTGGCCACAAGTCTGCAGGGGGCGGCGTTTCATCAGCAGCTCTTGTGAACTGCTGGTGCAATGCTAAACACGGAGAGCGTATTGCTTTCCGCATTCAGCGAGGTCTTGCGGACCTGATCCACACTGTCGGATCAGGTCCGCAAGACCTTTGATAATTCGGCCTCATAGGCTCCAATCTGAGCACAGTGATGTTATTTTTCACAAGTATGGAACCTATACTTAGAAAGATAAATGAAGAACGAATTTCATGCACACAAGGCAGGCACCTGATCAAGTAATGATATAACTAGGTGATAAAAACAGAGCAAACTATAAAGTATTCTTATGATGGTGCAGCATATAAATGATATCCTTGATTACACATATAGCTTTCCCAGACAGTGACGTTATAAAAATATTAAAATGCCAGGGCAAATGTTTCATGGACGCTGAGTAATTAATTTGTGATGATACCAAGAAAAAAAAACAAAATACATTTAGTTAATTACATCTACGGAATACAGGCTATGTAATTACTGTTACAGTAATGCTGTAAAGTAAAAGTATAAGGTATCTTGATTCTGAGAAGCCTTTTAAACAAATTAAAAATTGTATGCTGACTTCTTTTATGGAAAGGGTTATATTTGTTGGATAAGTCTGGGTTCTTTTTCCATTTAATATGCAAATTAAAAAATGTTTTGACTTCACTTTAATGCTTTATAGAATATTAGGCAGAACACATATGCAGTGTTTATTTATCTCCATGTCTAAGAAATAAGGTCAGCAATGAAATGCTAAAGCCGGTGGCCAAGGGTAAAAAAACTTAGAACAATTAATATGAACAATGTTGACTTCTCAAGGGGAAGTTGCACCAATGGTGAAATTATGATTGCCAACATAGGGCAAGATTAAAAGTGGTGCGCTAACGTTAATGCGCACAATTAACTAGTGCTCATATTACAAGTTGAAAGTAAATGTGAATGCACGAGCTTGAGCGCGATCATGTTTTATGCTTGTTGGGTTAGCGTCACTGAAGATTTTGCGTAAAGAATAAGGAGAAAAAAAAGTTGCACCAAACAACATAAATGCATTGAAATATGCAGTTACACTCATATATACACTATCTGATAAATTATTCACATAAATATTTTTTAAAAAGTTATAAGGGTTCAAAGGTATATGGTATATGAAAAGGTGTTTGACTGCAAAGGGCTATAATATATATATATATATATATATATATATACAAACACACACACACATGTGTGTATACATGTGTATTTATGTATTTATATGTGTATACATGTATATACATATATACACACATATAAACACTTTGGAGCCCTTTCCACTCAAATACCTGAAAATATAAAACATTTTTATTCAGTATTAATATCTAATAATGTGTTTTACTATTTAGTTACTATACATATTTTATGTTCCAATGTTCTTCACATTTTTGTAAATATTTTATTATATCTTTTCATGTGACAACACTGAAGAAATGACACTTTGCTACAATGTAAAGTAGTGAGTGTACAGCAACAGTGTAAATTTGCTGTCCCCTCAAAATAACTCAACACACAGCCATTAATGTCTAAACCGTTGGCAATAAAAGTGAGTACACCCCTAAGTGGAAATGTCCAAATTGGGCCTAAAGTGTCAATATTTTGTGTGGCCACCATTATTTTCCAGCACTGCCTTAACCCTCTTGGGCATGGAGATCACCAGAGTTTCACAGGTTGCCACTGGAGTCCTCTTCCACTCCTCCATGACGACATCACAGAGCTGGTGGATGTTAGAGACCTTTTGCTACCCCACCTTCCGTTTGAGGATGCCCCACAGATGCTCAATAGGGTTTCGGTCTGGAAACATGCTTGGCCAGTCCATCACCTTTACCCTTAGTTTCTTTAGCAAGGCAGTGGTCATCTTGGAGGTGTTTTTGGAGTCATTATCATGATGGAATATTGCCCTGCGACCCAGTCTCCGAAGGGAAGGGATCATGCTCTTCTTCAGTATGTCACAGTACATGTTGGCATTCATGGTTCCCTCAATGAACTGTAGCTCCCCAGTGCCAGCAGCACTCATGCAGGCCTAGACCATGACACTCCCACCACCATACTTGACTATAGGCAAGACACACTTGTCTTTGTACGCCTCACCTGGTTGCCGCCACACACGCTTGACACCATCTGAACCAAATAAGTTTATCTTGGTCTCATCAGACCACAGGACATGGTTCCAGTAATCCTTGTCCTTAGTCTGCTTGTCTTCAGCAAAATGTTTGCTGGCTTTCTTGTGCATTATCTTTAGAAGAGGCTTTCTACTGGGACGACAGCCATGCAGACCAATTTGATGCAGTGTGCGGCATATGGTCTGATCACTGACAGGCTGACCCCCCACCCCTTAAACCTCTGCAGCAATGCTGGCAGCACTCATACGTATATTTCCCAAAGAAAACCTCTGGATATGATGCTGAGCACATCCACTCAACTTCTTTAGTTGACCATGGTGAGGCCTGTTCTGAGTGGAACCTGTCCTGTGAAACCGCTGTATACTGCAGCTCAGTTTCAGGGTGTTGACAATCTTCTTATAGCCTAGGCCAAATTAGTTTTTTCAGATCTTCAGAGCGATCTTTGCCATGATGTGCCATGCTGAACAGTGACTAGTATGAGAGAGTGTAAGAGCGATAACACCAAATTTAACACACCTGCTCCCCATTCACACCTGAGACCTTGTAACACTAATGAGTCACATGACACCGGGGAGGGAAAATGGCTAATTGGGCCCAATTTGGATATTTCCACTTAGGGGTGTACTCACTTTTGTTGCCAACGGTTTAGACATTAATGGCTGTGTGTTGAGTTATTTTGAGGGGACAGCAAATTTACACTGTTATACAGGCTGTACGCTCACTACTTTACATTGTAGAAAAGAGTAATTTCTTCAGTGTTGTCACATGAGAAGATATAATAATATATTTACAGAAATGTGAAGGGTGTACTCACTTTTGTGAGATACTGTGTGTATATATATATATATATATATATATATATATATATATATATATATATATAAAAACAAAAAGAACATTTTATGCTATGTGAAGAGCATTGGAATGTAAAATATTCATAATTCACATGGGCTATAGCACACTTGAATAAACGTGGTCGGATTAGCGATAGGTGTTAGGCCTTTTTAACTTTGTGACTCCATTGAAGTCTATGGGGACAGGAAGTTAAAGCAGTCAGGATATCCAAAGTCCAGCATGCATCACGTAAAAAGTTGTCATGATAGCACGTGTTATTAACTCTTGGCAGCATTGCGCATGTCATGTCTCTCACAAGTGGTCAGCAGTGCACCTCTCAATTTTGTGCTAGACAGGTCTCTGCCTCATAGTGCATGTTGTCTGCCATGCATGTGCTTAGTCTGGCGCGCTAATACAACGTCAGACTTTTCTGGTGCACTATCTCTTTGTAGAGCGCTATTTATTGGAGGGTCTGTTTTTTCCTCCTTGTCCATGTATTGGTTTACTCCTAGGTCTGAATTCTTCTGCTGTGATTGTCTTCTGTGTACCAACTTATTGCTTGAGCTTTGACTACTCTTTTAGTTTGTGATTCAGATTGCCCATGTGATTGGGTGACCCCTGGCTTCCCTTCGACTTCTTTTCTGTCTCGTGATTTGGCTGGTTAATGTCCGTCTGGTATTAGACCTTCTTGCCGGAACTGACCATTCTTTCTGGACTGGGTTTTGTAACCTACTTTGCCTGTTAGTTGCTGAATCTGACTGTATGACTATGCCTGGCCTGTTTATACTAGTTACGTTCTGGGTTACATCCTTTGTGCTGGGACCCTGTGTTTTCATCTCACTTCCTAACCAAAAGGTCCCTTCCTGAACAGACATTACCTCCAGGGCCGCCATCAGGGGGTGACAGGGGTGACTCATGAGGCAAAAACTAAAAAAATTTTTTTTTTTTTTTTTTTAAATTTTGGCAGCCACCAGTGGGTACTACAGGAGAGTGCTAATTGAGCATGGGAAATGTTATTACAAGGAGTAAAGTATTAGCATTTGAGAGGATTTCTTAGTGTGCACTAAACCATTTGGCAGATATGCATTATATATATATATATATATATTACATTCCAGTTTACTGCCCCTTTATGCAAGGACTTTCCAGATTCAAGGAGGCATTTTATCTAAGATTTTTACATCTGCATAAAATTTTATACTCTCAGACTAAGATTGCTCAGTGTTTGAAATGATACAGGTTAACTTAAAACTGTTCAGTTTACACTACAGCTGACTTAGTTTTGAAATACATACCAACAAGCCTAAATCCTGCATTTAACCAGATCTAATGGTATGAGTACCACAGCTTATGGTCCCACCAAGACCATATAGAGTACAGCATTTTCAAAATCCATAAGTACAGCTGACAGATGGGAAAATTTGTACACTATATTTGAAGTGGTGCTCTTGGTTGGGGAAAATGGGAAAAAAACAAACAAACATATGTCAACCTTTTAAAGGTACTTTTCTTCATCTAGCCATCTACCCAGCTCATTAATGTACAATTTTGAATTCACAGAATTATTTTTGTTTGCACATTTACAAATATGATTCTTTAAAAAGTGATCTCTTAATTTCTGCATTTTTTTTTTATCATGCATGTCACTCACTGTTGATTTAGGGGACGCAAGGTGCATAAATGTTTCCTCCTGTGAGTGTTTCTGTGGGTGTATGTGTTTATGTCTTTGTGCTTTGGTTTGTGTCTCTATGTGTATGTATTTTTTATCTGTGGGTCTCTCTGTGAGGGTGGGTGTGTATGTCTTTGTGCATTTTCTGTGGATGTCTGTGAGGGTGTGTGCATATGTCTTTGAGCTTTTTCTGTGGGTGTTTCTGTGAGGGTGTGTGTGTGTATGTATGTATGTCTGTGTTTTCTGTGGGTGTCTCTGTGAGGGTGTGTGTATGTCTTTGTGTGTTTTCTGTGGATGTCTCAGTGAGGGTGTGTGTATGTATGTCTTTCTGTGTTTTTCATGTGGTTGTCTCTCTGTGTGTGTGTGTGTATGTCTTTGTGTGTTTTCTGTGGGTGTCTCTGTGTGTGTATGTGTATGTCTTTGTGTGTTTTCTGTGGGTGTCTCTGTGTGTGTATGTGTTATATGTCTTTGTGTGTTTTCTGAGGCTGTCTGTGTCGGTGTTTCCTTGGGTGTATGTGCAAGTTTGAGTTTGTGTGTGTGTGTCCATTGTCTGTTCCTTTTTAGGACATTTTGACCTTACTACTAATTATTCACATCTTTCTACAGACTTTGAGACTAACAAGACCTTTCCAGAAGTAACCACTCCACCATTTAACCTTTAAATTATTGTTTAGGCAGTTCAGGGCCCTTCCTTTCAGCCACTGCATGCTGCTGTCATAATTTAGTTGTCATCTTCCTTTACAAAAAGATAATCAGAAATCCATATTTGGTTTTCTAAATCTCCTTTTTTTTACAAAACTGTAGTTTACCTCATTACTTGTCAGGTCAATGTAAACAAGTGCTAAGTGTCTGTTTGGGTTTCTGTGTCTGAGTGTGTTTCTTTGCGTGTCTGCTAGAGTGTCTATATGTGAATCCTTATGTGTGAGTGTTTGTGTGTGTTTCAGTGTATGTTACTACCTTTACAACATTTCCAAGTTTAAATAGACAATTAAGAATAAAGTGCATATACGTTTTAGTCACTTGGTCAAAAATTGCACATGTCAAAGGAGGGGGGGGGGGGGGCCTGATCAATGGTTGAGTCAGGGGCCCCAAAATTTCTAGTGGCGGCCCTGATTACCTCTCTAGGCTGTGATAAAAGTTTTAGTGATTGAACAAACTTGCTAATAACCGCTCCACTTATAATCTAGCCCATATTGTCGCCATTATGTCACTATAGCTACAATGTGGCAGGAGCAGCATTGCGCGTGCATGAAAGTTATATGCAACATTGGCACCTCAACATATTCCAGTTGGATATCAGAGAGGGCCCTGATGTATTCCTTCACAAATATAACCAGAACACAAATCCCCATCTAATCCCAATTTCTAACCTAACCCTAACTTATCTAATTGCAGACAGTATGTTTTGGCTGATGGTCTCACACTACTTTAATCTCAGGGAATCAAGTTAAAACTGTAAGGTTAAGACCCTTAATCTCAGGGTTGTGTTAATATCCCAACTGAAGGGGAAATATTCATTTCATAGCCCTGGCCTTTAAGGACTCTATTGACATGCATATATTTCCAGGTGGTTTAAAGCTCAATTGAAGTATTGAGATGATAATCAAAGATAGTAATGCATCTTCAAGTGAGTTAATAAGCACCCAGCCTCATTATGGGATTCCCTTACAGACCCCAGAATCAATAAGGAAAGCTGTAACGTAACACAGCTTATCAAATACTAAAGTATAACTTTAGTCTTTGAGATCCAAAATATACCTAGTTGTTAATAGACAAAGTTATCACTCAAACAAAAAAATGGGAAATGGGAATGGGACATTAAATATTAAAGGGACACTGAACCCAATTTTTTTCTTTTGTGATTCAGATAGAGCATGTAAATTTAAGCAACTTTCTAATTTACTCCTGTTATCAATTTTTCTTCGTTCTCTTGCTTTCTTTATTTGAAAAAGAAGGCATCTAAGCTATTTTTTTGGTTTAGAACCATGGAAAGCACTTGTTTATTGGTGGGTGAATTTATCCACTAATCAGCAAGAACAACACAGTGTGTTCACCAAAAATGGGCCGGCATCTAACCTTACAATCTTGCATTTCAAATAAAGATACTAAGAGAATGAAGAGAATTTGATAATAGGAGTAAATTAGAAAGTTGATTAAAATTGCATGCTCTATCTGAATCACAAAAGAAAAAAATTGGGTTCAGTGTCCCTTTAAGCTCTCCAGCAATATGTCACTTAGAAGTAAAACTTACCAATTTACCCATCATCTCTTTATGACTGCAGTGTTTCTAACAAAAACTGTATCAATGTAAATTTAATAATATAAGTTAATTGGATGTTTTTTTTATTGTTTTTTAATTACATGCTCTACCTAAATTATGAAGTTTAATTTTGACTTTCTTGTCTTTTTAAATTCAGGCATGAATGTAGGATTTTCTGCAATTTCCTATCTCTACTTTTTTTTACAAGAGATACAATAATTAAAATGTCTTTAACCACTTAGCCCAGAGATTTATATTTGCTAAAACCGCCCATAAGAAAATAAGAATAATGCTCAATTTCAATCTTCTTTTTCTTACAATTCTAATTTATCAATTACAAAATAAATTCTTTTCTGAGTATGAATAATAAAACTGCTATGGTCTAGCTAAAAAAACAGTTTTATACTTGAAAATCCTCTGGGCCTGATGGTCTAAAGGTCTCTGGGCTGGCCAGATTATTAAAGAATGTTCGCCTGTCATTCTATTTCCCAGGTGGAATGATCTAAAGCCACTTTTTACCGGGTAACAAGGTGTCTCGCTAGTGGCCGCATACTGCATTTTCATATGAAAAGTACACAATAAAAATTTTATTTTAACCTCTTAGCTACCGGGACTTTTAGAGAAGAACTTGCGCAAAAATACTGGAGATTTTATGCCTTTTTGCTATCACTTAATTTGAACAGAGCTAGAGCCTTTTTTTATTTACCAGTCAAAATTATATATTTTTTATAAGTAGACAACTCAAGGTATTGATCTAGGCCCATTTTGGTATATTTCATACCACAATTTTACTGCCAAATGCAATATCATTTAAAAAAAAACTTTAACTTTTTCACAAACTTTGGGTTTCTCATTTAAATTATTTACCGATCATACTCCGGTTCCATATGAAGACAAATGCCATGAGCTCAGGAACTCCCGCTCTTGGCTATAACTTTACAGCCAAGACTACTGGAGCTTGGATATACACACACACACATATATATATATATATATATTTATATATACGTCATGCGGCACGATAGGCAAAGTACCACATGACGTATATACACGCTATTGGGTTATAGGGCTAAGCATCATACAAAATAAATAATTGAACCATTCACACAAAAATAAGTAAGGAAAAATTGTATTATTAATCTGCATCAAAAATCGTAATAAAATTCTTCACTAAAAAATCCTCTTTTACCAAAAGAAAACCATAAAATTTGTAAGTAAATTACACAGGAATAAATCGTATTAAATATGCACAGCATAAATCATAATTTTAGTTATTTTTGGATATGCAAAAAACACTTAGTAAGTCCTACTTATAAGTACAAAATACAAAGCGTAATTGTTGTTTTTCCATAAAATGAAATGAACATGGGTTCCATTGATGTATATGAAATTGTCTCTCTAATTCCAGTGTAATTCTGTAAAGATTTTCGCACTACAGATCTCACAGTTTTTTTCCCCAAATTAAAATATTGCAAGCTTTTCTCAAACACTCAAAATACTAATAGAAAAACACATGCATACGAAAATATAGGCAATTGTAAGATGCTATATGCAGAAAGCAGCGTAATGTGATTTAAACTGGCTACTGTTTTTTCATTTTTAAAATGCACCCCCTGCTCACTGCTAACTTTGATCTACAGTGCGAGGTGTCCCTTTCCAGCGAGCTTCATTACTTTAATCTCGCCCCTCGCAGGGACTGACTCTTGTTTATGATCCTTACACCAGGGCAGTCCCTGCTAGGGTTGGCGAGAAAAGCTACGTCTGAACACTCAAAGTTTAGTTTATTGAGCCCTATGTGCACATGTTGGTATTACATTTCTTTTTTCGCATATGTGCATAAAATACTATTCTAAATAATTATTTTTTTAAAAAAAATCACATATAACTTTAAAACCAAATAGCTAAGATTTTCAAAATTTGCAGTGGTCTGGTAGACAAATAAGTGTGCTAAATTTCATCCAATTTCGTTAATCTATTAAAAACTTTATGAACACTTGAAACTCAGGCCTAGATTTGGAGTTTGGCGGTAGCCGTGAAAACCAGCGTTAGAGGCTCCTAACGCTGGTTTTAGGCTACCGCTAGTATTTGGAGTCATTAAAAAAAGGGTCTAACGCTCACTTTTCAGCCGCGACTTTTCCATACCGCAGATCCCCTTACATCAATTGCGTATCCTATCTTTTCAATGGGATCTTTCTAACTCCGGTATTTAGAGTCGTGTCTGAAGTGAGCGTTAGAAATCTAACGACAAAACTCCAGCCGCAGAAAAAAGTCAGTAGTTAAGAGCTTTCTGGGCTAACGCCGGTTCATAAAGCTCTTAACTACTGTGCTCTAAAGTACACTAACACCCATAAACTACCTATGTACCCCTAAACCGAGGCCCCCCCCACATCGCCGACACTCGATTACATTTTTTTAACCCCTAATCTGCCGACCATCACCTACGTTATCCTTGTGTACCCCTAATCTGCTGCCCCTAACACCGCCGACCCCTATATTATATTTATTAACCCCTAATCTGCCCCCACAACGTCGCCGCCAACTACCTACAATAATTAACCCCTAATCTGCCGACCGCAAAGAGCCGCCACCTACATTATAGCTATGTACCCCTAATCTGCTGCCCCTCACACCGCTGACCCCTATATTATATTTATTAACCCCTAATCTGCCCCCCTCAACGTCGCCTCCACCTGCCTACACTTATTAACCCCTAATCTGCCGAGTACCGCACCGCTACTATTATAAAGTTATTAACCCCTAATCCGCCTCACTAACCCTATAATAAATAGTATTAACCCCTAATCTGCCCTCCCTAACATCTCCGACACCTAACTTCAATTATTAACCCCTAATCTGCCGACTGGAGCTCACCACTATTCTAATAAATGTATTAACCCCTAAAGCTAAGTCTAACCCTAACACTAACACCCCCCTAAGTTAAATATAATTTTAATCTAACGAAATTAATTAACTCTTATTAAATAAATTATTCCTATTTAAAGCTAAATACTTACCTGTAAAATAAATCCTAATATAGCTACAATATAAATTATATTTATATTATAGCTATTTTAGGATTAATATTTATTTTACAGGTAACTTTGTATTTATTTTAACCAGGTACAATAGCTATTAAATAGTTAAGAACTATTTAATAGCTAAAATAGTTAAAATAATTACAAATTTACCTGTAAAATAAATCCTAACCTAAGTTACAATTAAACCTAACACTACACTATCAATAAATTAATTAAATACAAAACCTACAATTATCTACAATTAAACCTAACACTACACTATCAATAAATAAATTAAATACAATTCCTACAAATAAATACAATGAAATAAACTAACTAAAGTACAAAAAATAAAAAAGAACTAAGTTACAAAAAATAAAAAAATATTTACAAACATTAGAAATATATTACAACAATTTTAAACTAATTACACCTACTCTAAGCCCCCTAATAAAATAACAAAGCCCCCCAAAATAAAAAAATGCCCTACCCTATTCTAAATTACTAAAGTTCAAAGCTCTTTTACCTTACCAGCCCTGAACAGGGCCCTTTGCGGGGCATGCCCCAAGAAGTTCAGCTCTTTTGCCTGTAAAAAAAACCATACAATACCCCCCCAACATTACAACCCACCACCCACATACCCCTAATCTAACCCAAACCCCCCTTAAATAAACCTAACACTAAGCCCCTGAAGATCTCCCTACCTTGAGTCGTCTTCACCCAGCAGAGCAAAATTTTTCATCCAAGCAGAGCAAGAAGAGGTCCTCCATCCGGTAGAAGTCTTCATCCAAGGGGGGCAGAAGAGGTCTTCCATCCGATTGAAGTCTTCATCCAAGCGGCATCTTCTATCGTCATCCATCCGGAGAGGAGCGGCAGCATCCTGAAGACCTCCGACGCAGAACATCCATCCTGGCCGACGACTGAACGACGAATGACGGTTCCTTTAAATGACATCATCCAAGATGGCGTCCCTCGAATTCCGATTGGCTGATAGGATTCTATCAGCCAATCGGAATTAAGGTAGGAATATTCTGATTGGCTGATGGAATCAGCCAATCAGAATCAAGTTCAATCCGATTGGCTGATCCAATCAGCCAATCAGATTGAGCTTGCATTCTATTGGCTGTTCCGATCAGGGTTTGGGTTAGATTAGGGGTATGTGGGTGGTGGGTTGTAATGTTGGGGGGGGTATTGTATGTGTTTTTTTACAGGAAAAAGAGCTGAATTTTTTGGGGCATGCCCCGCAAAGGGCCCTGTTCAGGGCTGGTAAGGTAAAAGAGCTTTGAACTTTAGTAATTTAGAATAGGGTAGGGCATTTTTTTATTTTGGGGGTCTTTGTTATTTTATTAGGGGGCTTAGAGTAGGTGTAATTAGTTTAAAATTGTTGTAATATTTTTCTTATGTTTGTAAATATTTTTTTTTTGTAACTTAGTTCTTTTTTATTTTTTGTACTTTAGTTAGTTTATTTCATTGTAGTTATTTGTAGATATTGTATTTAATTAATTTATTGATAGTGTAGTGTTAGGTTTAATTGTAGGTAATTGTAGGTATTTTATTTAATTAATTTATTGATAGTGTAGTGTTAGGTTTAATTGTAACTTAGGTTAGGGTTTATTTTACAGGTAATTTTGTAATTATTTTAACTAGGTAACTATTAAATAGTTCTTAACTATTTAATAGCTATTGTACCTGGTTAAAATAATTACAAAGTTGCCTGTAAAATAAATATTAATCCTAAAATAGCTACAATGTAATTATAATTTATATTGTAGCTATATTAGGATTTATTTTACAGGTAAGTATTTAGTTTTAAATAGGAATAAGTTATTTAATAAGAGTTAATTTATTTAGTTAGAATAAAGTTATATTTAACTTAGGGGGGTGTTAGGGTTAGGGTTAGAATTAGCTTTAGGGGTTAAAAAATGTATTAGAATAGAGGTGAGCTCCGGTCGGCAGATTAGGGGTTAATTATTGTAGGTAGCTGGCGGCGACGTTGTGGGGGGCAGATTAGAGGTTAATAAATATAATATAGGGGTCGGCGGTGTTAGGGGCAGCAGATTAGGGGTACATAAGGATAACGTAGGTGGCGGCGCTTTGCGGTCGGCAGATTAGGCGTTAAATATGCCTCTACGCTCCTTTTTTGGAGCCTAACGCAGCCATTCTGTGGACTCTCAATACCAGAGTTATTTTAAAGGTGCGGCCAGAAAAAAGCCAGCGTTAGCTACGCGGGTCGTTACCGACAAAACTCTAAATCTAGCCGTTAGTGTTTTAATTTAGAACTCTCATTTTAATTTAAACTCTGACATATATACTCAAATAATTAATTTTCCTGTTATTGGAAGCAGCAATTTCAAATGCTTAGATTTAATATTTTAGCTTCAATCCAAAATGTATAATAACGTTTTATAGATTGTACCATGCAATTAAATTTGTATAAATATCACATCATACAATACAGATTTCTGCACATGACTACAGATTACCTGACTTTACAACCGGTAGACATGTGTGTTTCGTTTCGGCTGAATTTTGTTTGTGGATGGATTTTAGTCAATTTGGAGATTCGAATGCATCCGAATTGGCACCATAACTAAAATCCTGAAAATTTCCGAAAATGAATAAATCAGTTTCCGAATTTTCGGAGCCATTATTTATTCATATTCGGAATTTTTCATTGTTCTAATTTAAACCGCAGTTCCTCAACATTGCCAACACTAACTAAATCACTAAATAATCTTATTAACCCTAAATTGCCATTCCCCAACATCGCTGAAACTAACTAAACCTAATAACCCCTAAACTGCCATTCCCAAACATTGTCACAACTAACTAAACCTATTAACCCCTAAACCGCAGTTCCCAAACATCGCCGACACTAACTAAACCTATTAACCCCTAAACCACAGTTCCCGACATCGCAGACACTAACTAAACCTATTAACCCCTAAACCGCAGTTCCCAAACATCACCAACACTAACTAAACCTATTAACCCCTAAACCACCGTACACCCACATCGCCAACACTAACTAAACCTATTAACCCCTAAACCGCTGTTCCCGACATCGCAGACACTAACTAAACCTATTAACCCCTAAACCGCAGTTCCCAAACATCACCAACACTAACTAAACCTATTAACCCCTAAACCACCGTACACCCACATCGCCAACACTAACTAAACCTATTAACCCCTAAACCACCGGCCCCCACATCGCAACAACCTAAATAAAACTATATTAACCCCTAAACCTAACACCCCCTAACTTTAACATAATTAAAATACACCTAAATTAAAGTTACAATTATTAACTAACTATTTATTTAAAAATAAATAAAAAATTACTTGTGAAATAAAAATAAAACCTAAGCTAGCTACAATATAACCATTTACTAACTACCTAGTTAAAATAAATAAAATCTTACCTGTTAAATTAAAAAAAAACATAAGCTTACACTAAAACCTAACATTGCAAAAATAAAAACCTAACATTACAAAAAAAAATTAAACTACAATTACAAAAAATAATAAACACTACAATTACAAAAAATAAAAAAAACTACAAATACAAAAAAAATTTTTTTTATCCAAAATAATAAAAATTATTCCTATTCTAATACCCCATTTTTAAAAAAAACACCCCAACATAACCCCCCCCCCCTAATCTATAAAATTGTACCAAGGGCCCTCAAAAGGGGCCTTTTGTAGGGCATTGCATAAAGTTAACAGCTCTTTTGCAAATAAATAAAACAAACACCCCCTAACTTTAAAACCTACCACCCCCCAAACCCACAAAATAAAAAAAAAACTAGCTAAAAGAAAACTAATCTACCCATTGCCCTGAAAAGGGCATTTGTATAGGCATTGCCTTTAAAAGGGTATTCAGCTTTTTTACTGCCCTTAAAAGGGCATTCAGCACTTTTTCATCCAAAAAACACCCCAAAAAAACACTAACACCAAAATCGGTACTCACAGTTGCTGAAGTCCGGCGAAAGATCTTAATCCCAGCTGCGAAGCATCTTCATCCAGGCGGCTCCATCTTCATCCATCGCGGGACCAGCATCTTCTTAATCCCTGTGGAGGCGGATCAGTCGATGCACGGAGGCAGAGGTCTATCGGTCCGACGTGGAGGTCCTCTTCATGTGATCGTCTGCCGCACACTGAGGATTCAATGCAAGGTACCCCTTTTATATTGGGGTACAATTGCATTCCTATTGGCTGAAAAAATAAAATCAGCCAAAAGGAATTAGAGCTGCTTAAATCCTATTGGCTGATTTGAAAATCCAATAGGATTTAAGCAGCTCTCATTCCTATTGGCTGATTACATTTTTTTTTTTGTAATGTTAGGTTTTTTTATTTTTGTAATGTTAGGTTTTATTAGTGTAAGCTTAGGTTTTATTTTTATTTCACAGGTAAGTTTTTATTTATTTTAACTAGGTAGTTAGTAAATAGTTATATTGTAGCTAGCTTAGGTTTTATTTTTATTTCACAGGTAAGTTTGTATTTATTTTTAAATAGGTAGTTAGTTAATAATTGTAACTTTAAAGGGACATGAAACCCAAAATGTTTCTTTCATGATCTAGATAGAGAATACAGGTTTAAACAACTTTCCAATTTACTTCTATTATTTAATTGGCTTCCTTCTCTTGTTATCCTTTGCTGAAAGGTTTATTTAGGCAAGCTCAGGAGCAGCAGATAACCTAGGTTCTAGCTGTTGATTGGTAGCTGCATATATATATATCAAGTCAATGAAAAAAGGGGGTTATGTATAATGCACGAGTAGTAAAAAGCACCCATATAGGGGATAAAATTCCTTCTCTCTCATGCGTATGTTCAAAGATCTAATGAATGTAAGCCAAGGTGCTTTATCCTGTGTGTGCTGTCACTATATCTCAATAAGACGGTAGCAGCAAAACTATGTTAATTATAATAGTGGACACGGTCAAAAACTGCAGTTTAGACAGTAAAGCAAAGGAAAAAGGATTACTCCCTCCTAACAGCCTGTGGCTGTGTACACTCACGATTTACGTGCTGTCAAAGCAGTTGCCCATCCGGCTCTAAATTCTGTTGTCCCTGTAAGACTCTTGTCTGGTTGCTGTTACGTTTGGCGTGCTCAGCTTATGCTGTGTCAAACGCTCTGTGACGTAGTGCTGTTAGTGCTCCATACATGTGATGCTTGGCGGCCAATCACATCTAGATGTTCAGGTGCCGGTCCTGTGACGTAATCTGTCCAACGCTGCTGCAGGGAATGCAAACCTCCTGCCTTTAGAGAGAAGGGCTTTCGAGCTCCCAATAACCCTGGATTCTGGCCAATAGGTAGTTTGAAAACAGAGAAAGTTGATCCTAAAAATCAAACTTTATTATATTCCATTAGGATAAAACCCATGGGGGGTCCTTCATGCAACAATGAGCACCATTTACTCAAGCTGACATGTTTCGGTGTGATACCGTAATCATAGCTGTTAGAGTACACTTGTGCTTCTCTATTTAAAAGCCAACAAACAATTTCATTGGTTAGTAGAAAAAAACCTATTACAGGTGATCAGTGGTGATTCCATTAACTCTTTCCTTGCAGGCAGAAAAACATGTTTATAAACAATACAAATACCAGTGCTGTCCCATGGCTTTAACAGAGAGTACAACCAATCAGTATAAATGACAAATACTCATCTTATAATGTATTAAGAGAACACTAATTATAGTGCATACTATGATATTAAAAAACCTTTAGATTAAAAAAAAAATCATAAGCTCTTAATATGTGAATGGAAAAGCCAATTATACATAATAAATTGGAACCCCTATAAAGTAAATGGGAAAGCAGGGAGGATATAATTGACATGATCTTATATATAGAATATAGTGCAATTCCCTAATGTCTGAAAACAAAAAGCAGTGGGAGGCTCCATCACCTGTATCAGTTAGCAAAAGACATAATTGCTGGAGCCCCATGTACCTAAATATATTCTGTACATTTCCTCAAAAAACAGACAAACATCTACTAAAAGATGTGAAATACAAATATCTCTGGGTATATAAATAGCACTATTCTAAACTACATATCAACTCTCAAAGGGAATGAAAGTGTGAATAATTAACTTGGATGCACACACATGTGATTACAGACTAACAATATAGTAACTCATGTAAATGTAAAAATTAGTGTGTGAGTGACTATCCAAGTATTGAAGTAAAAAACAAAATAGAAAATTAAAATGTGAGCATATGAGCAATGTAATATAACATCCTATTTCCAATAATTAATGAGGTCGTATTCCGATTTAAGACCTCTGGGCACCCTGGTCTGGAGCTTAAAAATCCAGAACATCTCACGTTTGCCTAAGATTTGATCTCTATCTCCTCCACGTAAGGGAGTTGTAACATATTCTATGGCTTGCCACCTCAAAGTGGCACTGCTCTTATTGTGTGTGTATTTGAAATGTTTTACCAGGGGGGTGGTGGATTCTCCGATTTTGATGCTGGACAAATGGTTTCTGATCCTTGTGTTCACTTCAGTAGTGGTAAGTTCAACATACTGTAGGTGACATTCTATGCACGTCAGTACATATATGACATAGGAGGATGTACAATTGAGGCAAGAAGTGATCTTAAATAGTGATGTCGCGAACTTAAAAATTTCGGTTCGCGAACGGCGGACTCAAACTTCCGGTATTGTTCGCGAACCGGCGAACCGCGCAAACCGCCATTGAATTCAATAGGCAGGCGAACTTTAAAACCTACAAGGACTCTTTCTGGACACAATAGTGATGGAAAAGTTGTTTCAAGGGCACTAACACCGGGACTGTGGCATGCTGGAGGGGGATCCTGGCAAAACTCCCATGGAAAATTACATAGTTTATGCAGAGTCTGCTTTTAACCCATAAAGGGCCTAAATCACCTAACATTCCCAAATTGTTTGCAATGACGTGCTTTAAAACATCATTTATGATGATGTCGTATCTATCAGGTAGTGTAAGGGTTACGGCCGCTTCACAGTGACAGAGCAAACTCCAAGTGTAACGCACCGCAATCAACCGCAAACAGTCCACTTGCACAACCACGAGATAGATAGATTTGATAGATAAATACATAGATTACATAGCTCAATCGATGCAATATACATATGATCGATACATTGTACATAGATCAATAGATGCAATATACATTTGATAGATACGAATTACATCGATCAATAGATGCAATATACATTTGATAGATACGAATGTTATCGAATCAAATATGCAATATACATTTTATAGATACAAATGACATCAACCAAAATATGTAATATACATTTTATAGATACGAATTACATTGATCAATAGATGCAATCTACATTTGATAGATACGTTTGATAGTTCGATCGATTTGATAGATAAATAAATCGATTTGAAATATATATAATTTCCCTGACAGAGTATAACAATAAGACATGCGGTCTGTGACCCGTGGTGTGTTAAGTAGTACTATTCTTAACAGTTTACTACAACCTGTTACTCCCTTTTGGTGGGAAGTCTATATGGCCTTCATTTTTGGAACCGGGAGATGGAAGAAGATGATTGGTCTGTCCTCCTAGTTCAAATTTGTCAAAAACACAAGTGGCTGTCTCAAAACAGTCCGGACAGAAGATAGATCAATAGATAGATAGGATAGATAGATATACATAGATTGATAGTTAGATAGAATCGATAGAAGAGAAATAGATAGATTTGTTAGATATATAATTACCCTGATAAAGTATAATAATTAAACATGCGGTCTTGGACCCATGGTAACTAGGTTGTGTTAAGTAGTACTATTCTTAGCACTTTCAGCCCTGTAACTCCCCCTATTGGTGGAGGTCTATATGGCGGTTATAATTACCCTGACAAAGTATAACAACAAGACACGCGGTCTGGGACCCATGGTAATTTTGTTGTGTTAAGTAAAACTTTTCTTATCACTTGAATCCCTCTTACCACCCCTTTTGCTGGAGTTCTATATGGCCTGCATGATTAGCCTGACAAAGTATAACAAGAAAACATCTGGTCTGGGAGCCATGGTAACTAGGTTGTGTTAAGTAGTACTATTCTTAGAACTGTAATCCCTGTTACTCCTCCTATCAAGGGAGGTCTATATGGCCTGCATGATTACCCTGACAAAGTATAACAACAAGATACATGGTGTTGTATATGCACTGCACATATGAGTGGTTGCACTGGCTGGCTGATACGTAGGGCAGCAATTAACAACAGTATGCTGTGTAAGTCAAATAGACAGTTAGACACAGGCCTGATAGAAAATAAAATTACATTACACTAGCATAATGATTTAAAGATTTGTTTTGGGAATTTAAAGAAAAAGGTTAAGCACATATGAGTCGTGGCTGATAGCCTTGGAAGGGCAGCTATTAAAAACAGTAGGCTCTGTAAGTCAGATACACACACGCCTGATAGAAAATACTATTAGATTACACTAGAAAAATGATTTAAATTTTTTTTTGGGGGGGAAATTAAAAAAAGGTTAAACACATATGAGTCGTGGCTCATAGACTAGGGAGGGCAGCAAGTAAACACAGTATGCTCTGTATGTCAGCAAAACACACAGGCCTGATAGAAAATGATATTAGATTACACTAACAAAAAAATGTAAACTTTTTTTTTTTTAAATTTAAAATAAGGTGAAGAAGATATGAGTGGTGGCTGCCTGGCACAGAGCAATTAACCAAAAGACTGAAAAAAATGAAGTATATTAATGCTGTGTGAGCCTGACAGACACAGGCCTGATAGAAAATGTAATTAGATTACACTAGCAAAATGATTTAAAAATTTTTTTTAAAATTTAAAATAATTTTATAAACGGATATTAACACTGGTGGCTGGCACAGAGCAATGAACCAGAGTATATGCTGTGTGACACAGGCCTGATAGAAAATGAAAAAAAATTACACTAGCAAAATAATTAAAAAATTTTGTTGGTTAAATTTAAACTAATGTTGTTAGGCAGATATCAGTGGTGGCAGTAATCACAGCATATGCTGTGAGCCTCACATACAGGCTGAAAGCCAGGCAAATGCTAATAAAAATACGAAAAAAAAAAAAAAAAAACGGCTCGAATTATAGCCCTAAAAAGGGCTTTTTGGGGTGCTGTCCTTGCAGCAGAGATGAGATGAGTCCTTCTGGACTGTAGTGGACACCAAATACACTAGCCTAGCTATCTATTTCCTTATAATGTCAGCAGCACAAAAACAACACGTCCTCTCACTAAGAAAGCAAGGTCGTTATGAGTCTAAAATGGCGGCTTCCAAGGAGCTGGGAGGGTCTGTGTGGGAGTGTCTGATGCTGATTGGCTCTAATGTGTCAGAAGGCTGTGACATACAGGGTCAAAGTTTCCTCAATGATGACACATAGGGGGCAGATCGAACATCACTAATCTTAAACACTTCACCTGTAACTTCAGAGTGAAATTCCTCTGAGGTGATACTGCAATCACATGGTTTACATCTGGATTTACCGCACTTGTACATCCCCCTATGTCTAAGCCAGGATCTTTGTGTTCTCTCTGTAGTGCTTGGAAGCTCAGAAGGGGACAAAATATTACCAATAGTTCTGCTTTTTCTATAGGAACATCGTAGGCCTTGATCTACACTGTCTACTAGTCTATCGTCTGCTGACAAAAGACGAAAATGTTTGCTTACAATACTACAAATGTCTTGGTACTCTGCACTGTAGTCTGTAACGAAGGTGACCTTATCTTGTGAGACAGCATTCTGCACACTCTTGGTCAATTTGGAACCTTTAAGCAAAGAGCTCCTGTCCATTCTATCTACCTGTGTTTGTGCTCTATCTATTACATGCTTAGGATAACCTCTCTGCTGTAACCTAATTCTCAAGTCTTGTCTCTGTTTGATATAGGTGGACTCTTCCGTACAATTTCTCTTTAACCTTATAAGTTCACCTTTGGCTACCGCCATAGGTACTTGCTTCGGATGACAGCTTTTTGCATGTAACAAATTATTCTTCGTGATTGGCTTCCTATAAGTGCTACTGAGAACCTGACCACCGACATTGGCTGTCAGTGTAAGGTCAAGATAGTTGATAGTTGTAGGATGTTGTTCATATGTAAATCTGTAATCACATGTGTGTGCATCCAAGTTAATTATTCACACTTTCATTCCCTTTGAGAGTTGATATGTAGTGTAGAATAGTGCTATTTATATACCCAGAGATATTTGTATTTCACATCTTTTAGTAGATGTTTGTCTGTTTTTTGAGGAAATGTACAGAATATATTTAGGTACATGGGGCTCCAGCAATTATGTCTTTTGCTAACTGATACAGGTGATGGAGCCTCCCACTGCTTTTTGTTTTCAGACATTAGGGAATTGCACTATATTCTATATATAAGATCATGTCAATTATATCCTCCCTGCTTTCCCATTTACTTTATAGGGAAACCGATTTATTATGTATAATAGGCTTTTCCATTCACATATTAAGAGCTTATGATTTTTTTTTTTTAATCTAAAGGTTTTTTAATATCATAGTATGCACTATAATTAGTGTTCTCTTAATACATTATAAGATGAGTATTTGTCATTTATACTGATTGGTTGTACTCTCTGTTAAAGCCATGGGACAGCACTGGTATTTGTATTGTTTATAAACATGTTTTTCTGCCTGCAAGGAAAGAGTTAATGAAATCACCACTGATCACCTGTAATAGGTTTTTTTCTACTAACCAATGAAATTGTTTGTTGGCTTTTAAATAGAGAAGCACAAGTGTACTCTAACAGCTATGATTACGGTATCACACCGAAACATGTCAGCTTGAGCACATGGTGCTCATTGTTGCATGAAGGACCCCCCATGGGTTTTATCCTAACGGAATATAATAATGTTTTATTTTTACTTGTTATCCCTGGATCAACTTTCTCTGTTTTCAAACTATATATATATAGATTGTGATTGGCTCACCCATGTGTTCAGTTAGAAACCAGTAGTGCATTTCTGCTCCTTCAAAAAATGATACCAAAAGACTGAAACAGATTAAATAATAGAAGTAAATTTGAAAGTTGTTTAAAATTGTATTTTCTATCTGAATCATTAAAGAAATTTTTTGGGTTTCATGTACCTTTAATTTAGGTGTATTTTAATTATGTTAAAGTTAGGGGGTGTTAGGTTTAGGGGTTGATATAGTTTTATTTAGGTTGTTGCGATGTGGGGGGCAGAAATTTAGGGGTTAATAGGTTTAGTTAGTGTTGGTGATGTTGGGGAACTGCGGTTTAGGGGTTAATAGGTTTAGTTAGTGTTTGCAATGTTTGGGAACAGCGGTTTTGGGGTTAATAGGTTTATTTAGTTTCAGCGATGTCGGGGAACTGCGGTTTAAGAGTTAATAGGTTTAGTTAGTGTTGGCGATGTTTGGAAACGGCGGTTTAGGGGTTAATAGCTTCTTTTAGTGTCGACGATGGGGGGGGGTGTGGTTTAGGGGTTAATAGGTTTAGGTAGTGTTGGCGATGTGGGGGGACGGCAGTTTAGGGGTTAATAGCTTTATTTAGTGTCGGCGATATGGGTGGCGGCGGCGGCGGTTTTAGAATTAAGAATTTAGTTTCGGCAGTCGCCGGCAAATTAGTTATGTTAACTTAAATAATTTTTTCGGATCCTTTCGTTTTTTCGGATCCATTCTTTATTCATATGCATTATTCTATTCTAAACTTCAGAATAAAATAATGCATATGAATAAAGAATAGATACGAAAAAATTAACGGATCCGAAAAAACGATTTAACTTAACATAACTTATTTGCCAAAACAATTTTTTTTTTTAAACTTAACTAAACTAATTTGCCAAAACGAAATGATCTATTTCACTAATGAAAACAAAACAAATAAATTTTTTTAGCTGCGCACATGTCTAACAACCGGTAGTGGTGGGCGTTTTTAGATTGAGTACAGAAAACTATATGTCCAGAGTGGCAAAATATAGGACGGTGGCATAAGTCTTGTAGTTTTTGGATTCCCTATCATTTATTTTTTCTAGTAAAGCAGATCAGTGGCACGTCCCCTTTGTGATCCAATGCACCCTATTTCTTGCTTGCTTCGCTTATTAGTTAATTCCCTGCCTCTATATCCAGGTTCTGATGACAAAATTTGCAATATGACCCAAAATTCCTAGATTGTGAGTAATATAATTTATATCCAACTGCCCAGAGAGGCATTTATCATGAGGCACTACAGTTTAAAGTGAATATACAAATATTCTTTAAATAAGGGGCACTTGCATTGATTACATTTTTGTAACCTGCTTTGTTTGTAAAATATTTACGATTTAGTGCCATTCCTCCGTCGGCATCTCATACTTCTTTTAGCTGTGAGATGATGAATCTGGCTGCATACAATCATTGCATGCCCCACGAGCTGGACGCCATGTGGGGCACGCAACGATTGGCTAAAGCTGGAGATTCAACATATCCAAAAGGTTGCACAGACAAAATGTATCTTATCAGGGATATTGTGTTATTTACATTTCATCAGAAGTCAGCAATGTTTAAATAACTTTAATTGTTTCAAATTTAGTCTTGACACATCTACCTACCAAAAATGATTTGTAAGAGTTCATTTGAGTTTGCATGCTATAGTTTTACATTGTTTAATTAGATTTTAAATACATTTTAATTGAGTTTAAGTAAGTTAACCTGATCTAAATGTACGTGCCTTAACAAAAAAACGAATTATAGGGGAGAGATGGGAGTCTAGTGTCTAAAAATACTTTAGAGCAGTGGTCTCAAAGTACCGTCCATGGGACCATATGCAGCCCTCAAGATAGTTTAATCTATCCCTCCCTTGTTTATTAGGTAAATTATTAATTAGGCCCCATCAATTTTCTTTCGGGTTTTATGAGTTGTGACAAGTTGATGATCTATAAAAGCACTGACAAGATAAATATAAAGACAACCATGCCTTGTCCAGTGTAGACTCCCATGATGTACTGCTTCGATAAATGTTGCTGTTCATACAGTTCCAGAATGATCACTTCACTTGGCACTCACAAGATAAATATACGCTATGTATGTCTATTGTGGACTACAACTCCTACCATGCGCTACTACTTAGGTAAACGTCACTTCCACTTCCTTGTATATCAAGTTACAGAGCACTCACTCTGTTCAAATGGCCCCCATGGAAGAAGAACACTTAAAGGGACAGTATACACTCATTTTCATATAACTGCATGTAATAGACACTACTATAAAGAATAGGATGCACAGATACTGATATAAAAATCCAGTATAAAACTGTTTAAAAACTTACTTAGAAGCTCTCAGTTTAGCTCTGTTGAAAAGGTAGTTGGAAAGCCCACTTCAAGTGGGAAATAAGACACTCCCTCTCCCCCTTCTTTTGCATATGAAAAGACCCTTTACATAAACAGGAGCAAGCTGGAGTAGGTAGCTGACGGTATTCTCATACAACTTTGGGGCTTGGTTAGGAGTCTGAAAATCAGAGCAATGTTATTTAAAAATAAGCAAAACTATACATACAAAAAACTTTATGGGCTATATAAATAGGTCATCTACAAAACATTTATGCAAAGAAAAAATGAGTGTATAATGTCCCTTTAACCAGTGGACCCTGGATACAATAAGTTGATACTTCTCGTTTAGAGGGTTGTTTATGTCACCTTTTTCATTGTTGCTTCTGAAAGGCAACATAATATGCAGTGACCATTTTTTAACTATCTATCTTGTTGTGCTGAAAAATAAAGTTTTTTGTTTTTGAGCATATAACTAGGGTTCTCAGGTGTCCTGTATCCAACTGTATAGTCCAATATTTCACCAGGTCCTCCAGAAAAATCCATACAAAAATATAGTGGCAGATACATTTTAAAGGCCTCCTGTGACTCTGTGCATTACAAATAATTAGTGAC